>NC_047535.1:45101067-45297783 GCF_012275295.1 Melopsittacus undulatus
ATAGCCACATTTTAGGGTTTTAAGGTTATTTCTTTCTGAAGAAGCAAAGGGCTTGATTTTGTGTAATTTTGCATGCAGCCCGATCTTGGTAAAACTAGGGAAAAATCTTCTGTTTGAACTTCCTAGTGCTTATGTTAGTTTCTAATAAACTTTTCCTCTGTAATTCTCAGTATTTTCTATTGTAATATCTCAATACGTTTTGATAGCATTCAGGGAGCAAAAGGGAAGGCCTGCTGTGGCTGATTTAAACACCTGTAAATTCCTTGCAGATGAGCAAGGAAGCAATGTGTAGCCTTTTGGGAGGGAGAGGGGGGAAACATAAGAATTTTTATATAAAGCAGTAGTTTAAATCTGTTCAAATAGATTCTTAATTCGGTGTTGGATTTTTCCATCTGTGCAATTATAAACAGATTAATTCATAGCAGTTTATGCATATGAAAGAAGTAAAGTAAGACCTGTGACCAAAATACCAGGCCAGGGTTATTTCCATGTTCTTGTCTTTATGTTTTATTTGGAGGGTGGAAGAATTCTATCAAGTTGGGTTTTTTCCTCTGCAATATTTATCTCCACAAATGAATCACGTATAGGAGACCAGTTCAGTGAGGAAGTGAAACTGATGCATCATCTTACATTTATGCACAGTTTTCAGGGTCTAATTGAATACTTACTGTCCCATTTTGCACAAAATGGTGTTTGAATTTCGAGTTAGTTGACCAAAATAGAATCACGTAGAAACCTGTGCAGAACCAGCCTTGTTTTTACTTTGCAGTTTGAATGTTTTTCTTCTAATGGATTGTGCCTTTAACCTGATCTCAAATACTTAGAACTAAGCTTAGATAATCTCATTTTAAACAATAAAATCTCAAGAGCAGAAAAATTTGGAGGTTAAACTCCTGGTATGTGTAGGATGATTTTGCTATGGAGAGCGAGCTCCACAAGGCTTGGAAGGAACTTTATAAGGTTTAGCTCTTGGCTCAGGAGTAGTTAAATAATGCACAGCAGTAAAAGTTTAAAAACACGGATCTCCTTTCTCTGCAAGAATTTCTCTGACTTAATTTGCTGTTGTTGTAGGTGAAGAATCTGAGCACCAAGAGATGAAAGAGTTTAAAGAAGCATTTGGGAAATGAGTTCAGGAGGTTCTTTAGGGACATGTGACAGTAGTGAGTCTGCATCAAGTTGTCTCCATGCCCAAGGTTCATGTAATCGGCGCATAATATTTGACAATTTGCACATTTGTATTTTAATGTTTTTTTTTAGTTCTTGTTTTTGTTTAAATCTAAATGGTACTTTGCCTTGTGCAAGGATGTCAGGTCTCTGATTCATAATGCTGCTGTCCAGACTGACAAAAACAGTGGCTGATGTACTGAAGTGAGCCTACTGGAGTTAGTGGTGTAAATTGCAATATGTAGCTTTATAATGCTGATTTTAGGAGAACAGGGACATAGACCTACCACATAACAGAGGTGCTAGAACAGAGAGCGTTCTCAAGGTTTCCAGAAGAGGTTCCCAAACTTCTTTCTCTCAGATTTGGTGTTGGATGATATATATATGACCTATTACTTTCTGAAAGACTGGCTTTACTGTGCCTTTATTGCTCTCTTTCCTGTCTTCCTTTTCCCATTCATACCTTTGAAAAGAGAAAGTAAATGAATTGACTTCGAAATAAGGGTATATTGCTTTAAAGTATCATCTCAATATTCCCTCTTAGAAGTAGCTATCATCTAATAATACTCTAATTTCTTGGCTTTAACTGTGGGCCTTCAGCTGATTTGCTTGACTTTCCTGAGCATGCCAATGAGTAGATAGCTCCTAATGTATGTTAGGCTGGGGTTTTTGCTGCAAGCATTTTTATGGATGTTATATAGGCAGAAGGACATTGCTCTGCTCAGGAAGATGAGCTGTGAGACTGCTCTAGCTAGCAGGTTTGTTATCATGGCACTAGCCCAGTGCTCATGCTGCAGGGTCTGCCACCTGATCCTGGGGCTGCTGCATAAGTGCTTTATACAGCTTTGGACTGGAGGTGCATACAAGTAATGGTGAGGACAGGAGTTCTGGTCATCTATTGCTCTTTTGAGCAGGTGTTATGCTGATGAAAAGTCAAATAAGGTAATTGTTGAGCAGTATTTTCAAATTGGCATTGTTTCACATTTAAAGTGTTAACAATCATGTGGTTAGAGGTGTCAAAAGTACTTTCTTTTAAGAAAATTTTCTCCTCAGTTTTTGTGCATCCTGAATGGCATTTTGAAGAGTCAGGTACAAATTGGAATTAATCAAAATGTTTTTTTTTGGGGTTGACAACAAAACCTTATTGTTGGGGTCGAGCATGGGCGCTTGAAGAGGCCTACAGCAAGCTGTGAGAAAGTGACTATGACCCCAGGTTTAAAAGAAGAAGAAGTGTCAAGATCAGCAAAACAGGAATGCAATAACAAGATGCCAGTAATTGCAGAAGCATGATGTAACGCTAAGCTGAAGCAAAGGTGTGGAAACCAATCAGGAGAGGTAAGGGGAGCGTGTATTCCTCGTGGGCAAAGTGAGCAGCCAATCAAGTAATGCGTGATCGCGTGTAAGACAGTATATTAAGAGCAGCCTTGTAATCAATAAAACGGAGCATTTTGTGAACCTACATCGTATCGGTGTTTTCTCCCCTCCACCTGGCCGCGGCATTCTGGTGACCCCGACGTGATACCAGGAGAGAGAGAGACCGCGGACGAGAGAAGGTGGAGATCCCGCTGCCCGAGAGAGGCAGGAAAGGAGCTCAAATTACGTGGCCACGGCTGACCGGTGAGTCAGGCAGACTGCGGTCTGGTTCGGATGGGTTTTCGCTGTATCAGCGATAGAAAAGGCTACGACAGAAGGAGTGCTATGCGTAGCGAAGAAAACAGGGTACTCGATACCCCGACAGGAACTTGTGGACTTTTTATTTTGGTGCTGACGAAGGGGGTTGTTAGAAAATACGGCAGTTATTCTCCAAAGATCATGGCGTAAGACAGGGGAAGAATTGTGGAGTCGGTGAAGCTTTTAATCTCGAGACTTGGGAGAAAATACTAAGGAAGAAGCCCCTGATTTATGGATGTTTTCAGTCCTTCTTAAGGTGAAGGGAGCAACCCTTAAAGAGACAGACCTAAAGTTATATTGAAATGGTCGAAGACACGTTACCCAGAGATTTATGAGTCTACCGGATTTGAGATATCCTTGTGGAATGGTGGGCAGGGTTAAGCTGTGGAATGCAGCTACAAAAGGCAATGATGCTGTGAAAAGTTTGTCAGTCATTTGGAGAACTGTTTTAGAGATGTTAAAGTAAAAAAAAAAATGAGATCATGGAGATCAGCGTGCCCCCCCCCCCCCCCCCCCCGAACCTCCACTGGTTGCCGCTGCAGCAGCGAAGACTGATGTCAGGGATGAAGATGATCCTTTCGACTCATGCCCTATTGACCCCGAGAAGGAGCCTGTGCACGTTCATCAGTTTGCTGTGCTGATCCTAGATTCTGATGCCTGATAATGCCGATGCTGACCTGGATGGTGCTTTTGACCTGGAGCCTATTCATCCGGAAAAGAAGCCTGATTTATATCCCCATATCCTCATGATAAATGGGCAGCTGTAAAGGGAGAAGCGAGATGGGTGGGGGATGCAGATGTATTGCATGGTTTCCTTGTGGTGTATATGCTGGTTCAAAACCCGCAGTGGGAAAATCTCTTGTATGCTCTTATCAGGGTATCGGGCAGAATGTGTCAGACCGTGGAGTTGGGACCCCATATACAACTCCTTTGATACAGTCTCTCTGTGATACTCATGTACTAGAAGTTGGTAAATATAAGTATGTCCATGTTTCTATTGACCCTTGGAAACCTTTAGAGATATTGCTGGCAACTTCTTCTGACATAGGCTGGCTACCTGTGTCGGAACGAGTGTGCATTTTGGTCAGTATAAAAGCCCAAGCCTCATGCGATGTAAGGGAGGCAGAGCCTCTGCGGGGACGCCTGCTAAGGTTGAGCCTGCCACCCCACACTGCGATGATGCTTCTTGGAGCTGGTTTCCTGGTAGTCTTTACAGGGTCCTTGTGCCACGTCCTGTATGTGGGACTGTGTAGTGGGAACAATGATTGTCTGGAATTTGTGTTTCAAATATTGTAGTTGTGTGAGTGTGCTTGTGGGATCCCGTGTGTGTGTGTGTGTGTGTCTGTGTGTGATGAGGGCAGACAGTGTTCTGTATATTTTTGTTGTCAGGTTCATGTAAAAGTTTTAACAGGTAGCAGTTTAACCTTTCGGGCAAGAAAAGGTTAATGCAAAAGTGCAGCTGCCAATAGGCCGGTGGTTTTAGCTGTGCAAAGCAGGTGAGCAACTTTGAAAAAAAAAAAAACAACAAAAAAAAAACAAAACAAAAAAATAGAAAAAAATATAGAAAAAAATAGAAAAAAAGAAAAAATAGAAAAAAATAAAAAAATAGAAAAAAATAGAAAAAAAGGGTAATGATAACACATTCTAGCTGTTATTAATGACTGTAGTTTTGATGTATATTGCTTCAAGCTTGTTTTCCAGACAATAGCATGTGTAATCAAAAAAACACAACAAAAACAAACAAAAAAAACCAACCAAAAAAAAAAAAACATCACTTGGGGGCAACTGAAAATTACAGCTTGAATATGCGTGCTTGTAAAGTAGCTATTATTAGAGGTTGTGATTTTGTGTATAAAACCACCTGTATTTACTAGCCAGTTGCTAACAAGAAACTATACCTTGTTTGTATGGAGTTTGTCACTTGTAAAGAGATGTTAGAACATGCAAATTGCAGCAGCTGCTAGAAAATGCTAAGGTAAAAGCTAAAGGATTCTAAGATTATGATAGTGTTATAAAGCAAGTAATGGAACAAATTAAGAGGGTGGGAGAACTCCACTGTAAGAAATTTTTTTGGTTAGTCACTCGCTGCCATTAGCATCTTCAACATGCTGATGCACTCTGTAAAGTTACTCTGCTAATGTAAATCTGTGTGTGCTTTGCTGTAGTAGTGACTTGTTACTGGGTTAGGCAGGTGAAACTCTGCATTGACAAGAAGGTGCAAGGACAGAGATTGACCAAATGCCTGCTACCACAGTCAGGGCAAGACTGGGTTGGCTTCTGTGTTTGCCACCAAGAAGAACCTTAGCTCCGCTGCTGGCTGCAACCCAGCAGGTGTAGAGCAGTGGAGACACATGTCATACCAGACCTTGATGTGAGGGATGGCCTCCGCTGTTATCAGAGAGCCATCCAGGAGAAAAAGGGCAGGCCCAGCTGTGTACAGCTATCAACAGGACCATACTGACTGCCAGCGAAAAGTATAAAGCCGCAGAACAACATAAAGAAACAGCAATGATAGAAATCTGTGTAAAATCTTTGTAATATCTGTTCTATTATTTGTGACCATGGGTAATGGACAAGTATACTGAGCACATCTGTTAAATCCCCATTAGTCCATCCTGTACATGGTGTGTAGGATTCACTGATATGCCACATGTTATAAAGGCTCAAGTGACTTCAATCAGACTAATATTACTGAAATAATGCTACCTAGAGTAGTGGGTTGTTATTTACACAAGTCAAGCAGTGATAGAGCAGACATACCAATTTTAAAAAACCTTTAGTAAAACTAAAAAGGGGGAGATGTGGAAACAGTGTTCTCACAGGAGAATGAATATTTGGTACATGAGCTCTGAATAACTCTGAGGGATACAGCAAGGCCGTGAGAGGCCCGAGGAAGCCTAAGCAAGCAAGATAAGAAGAAGCTGTAATTCACTGAGTCCTGAGAACTGTGGACTGTTGGCAAGCGTTCGAGGTCAAGTTCTCACACCTATGCTTAACCAATTATGTGTTAGTCACTAAGGGTCTTCAAGACAAGTATCCAATCATTATATGCCAGATTACTGTAGGTGTGTGTAAGCAATAGTATATAAGGAGTTAATGCTTTGCAATAAATGGCTTTTTGTCTGATCAAAAACAAAAAAAAAAAAAAGGGGGGAGTGTAACTCCTTGACTGTTAACACTGTACAGTTTACTTCTGCAGCTGCTTCACATCCCCTTTGCATTAGAATGCTTCTGGGCATGTGTTGTATGAATCTTTCTGATCATTCTGAATCTATTCAGAAGAAGTTGTTTGAACTTAAAGAAAATATGAAAAAACTTACTGTAGACTCTTGGTTAAAATCGTTAGGAATAAGTAGTTGGTTAAGGAGTTTAATCGTGATGTTTAGCAGACCAATAATGATTATGTTGTTAATTTTGTTTTTTGGACCTTGTTTGTTACAATGTATTATGCAACACATGCAGCAGATGACGAACGCTTATTTGAAAAAAGAGGGGAGATGTTGGGGGTCGAGCATGGGCGCTTGAACAGGCCTACAGCAAGCTGTGAGAAAGTGAACTTATGACCCCAGGTTAAAAGAAGAAGAAGTGTCAAGATCAGCAAAACAGGAATGCAATAACAAGATGCCAGTAATTGCAGAAGCATGATGTAACGCTAAGCTGATGCGAAGGTGTGAAACCAATCAGGAGAGGTAAAGGGGAGCGTGTATTCCTCGTGGGCAAAGTGAAGCAGCCAATCAAGTAATGCGTGATCGCGTGTAAGACAGTATATTAAGAGCAGCCTTGTAATCAATAAACGGAGCATTTTGTGAACCTACATCGTATCGGTGTTTTCTCCCCTCCACCTGGCCGCGGCACCTTATCCCTTATTACTTGGATCACTCTTTTAGTTATCACTTTCAAAAAAAACCAGGCGGCTATTTCTGGATTCTGAGCCTGACAATAAACTGGTGGTACTGAAGGCAGCATGGAGTGGCAAACGTCTTATTGACACAAGTATTACCCTTCAAGATTACTCTGACACTTCTACTGCTTGTGAAATGTGGAAGGGTAGAAAAGTGGAGAGCTCAGGGTGTGCACATGTGTATGTCTGCATGCATAGCACTAGGTGTGACTAAAGTTAGCTTTTTTGAGTCTCCAGAAGTGTCAGCTCTGATTTTGAACAAAGGATTAGGAAGGTTCATAATTCTTCTGAATTACTTACCTAAATCATTCACCTAACCTGTTTTAATTAACAAGTGGGCTCCACAGTGTCTAACTCAGAAGACTGAGTCTTATTTCTGCCAATTACTTGCCTGTGATTGGGGGTGCTGTGTATTTTTTATCTTGCTGTATTACTGTCTTGACTCCCTGGAAGTGTGCTGACTGATCCTGGTAAGGGAAAAGTACTTCATGCCAGAGAAGTGCAGGAACAGTTGGTATCAGGCTTCTTTGCATCAAAAAAAAGTGATTAAAATGAGATAAGCACCTTTTATTTTCCACATTAAAAGGAACAAAACCATAGGCAAATGGAAGTGCAAATTCCTGGACAAATCACATAAGCTGTAAAACTTGTCTTCTGTGCTTTAACTTCTGTTCATTGTGATTTTTCAAAGTCAAATTGAACTACTTTCCAAAAGCCAAACCTGTGCTATTATATTCTGCGCACTGGATGTTTAAGCATCCTCTGTGGCTCATTACCCTGTAGGTTTAACAGTTCTGGAATTAATTGTGGTGGCTTAGAGAAAAAAAAATGCCTTTTCCTTGTCCCTGTGCTTGGTGCTGCAGCAGCAGCTCTAAGGTAGTAAAGGGATCTATGTGGGGAGGGTGATGTGAGTGGTGTAGCTTTGGGGGTGCTGGTGCCAGAGAAACAGATGACTCCCACTGTCCGTTGGACTAGTCAACTCAGCTGCTTGTGAGAGCAGTGCCTGCCTCATTTCAATTAAATGTAAAGGTTTGGCTAGTCTAGTTTCTATGCAGTTGAGTGGGTGCTCTGAGGAGAAATGCTTTCCCCGGGCTCTTAACCTTGAGCTTAGATTTTTCTAGAGCCATAATCGTTGCCATCACCAGCCTTCCTGGGGACAGACCTTTCACAGATAATTGCCCATCCTTGTCCTGCTTAGCTGAAGTGGTGTGTGCTTTGGCCATGACTGTGTGGCTACTACTGCAGCATGTGTGCTGGCAATCCCCCTCGCCTTGGGGTTGGCCCTGATGAAGTGGGGGACAGCTGGGTGCCCCTGCTGCTATGTGAGGTAATTAATGCCATGAACTTGGCTTGGGTAGGGCATGGACCCCTGGCCTTCCATGCAGTGGCTGGGAAAACTGCAAGTTAAATCTCATCACAGAGGGTGTGAGGTTCATGTATATTTGCTGAGATTTATTTGCTTTGAAACAACTTGTTTCAAACAAGTTTAACTCACTATAGTTTCTCATTGCTTTGGTTGTGTAAGGTTTTGACAGGCACAATGTAGTGCATGCTGCTTCTAATCCTTTAAATGGTTTGATATCGTTTGTGTCCTAGGTCACTGTTGTAAATGCCCTTGGTTGAACCACGAAAAATTCCCTATTTGCAGCCCTGTTATTCCAGGTAGCCCTAACCCCATTTTCAGTACTAAGGCATATGCCACTTTCTGCTTTTGCATCTGCAATATATAGCTTTAATGCAAATGACTCTGATACAGGGGTAACCGATGTACAGGGGGGGTAATACAGAGAAATCGTACAAGGGGGTTAAAGGAACTCCTTTGCTTAAACAGAAGTATTGTCTGTCCTAAGTACCTGCCATTGCCATCTTGCCAAGGCATTAATCACTGCTGGAGGGGGAGAAGCAGATGCAGTTCTACTGACAAGGGACAAAGCAGATGATTGGTTATACTGATAAGTGGGGGAGAGGCAGACTGGGCGCCGACCAAATCTTAGGACCATGACAAAAGCACAGGTGTTTGGTCTTACTGAGAAGCGGGGGAGAAGCAGACTGGGCACCAACCAGACCCTAAGGCCATGTCTGGAGGTTAAAAGGTGTGATGTTTAAGAGGAAGACTCATTTACTTCATCCTGAGACCCCTGCCCATGACCAGAAGGGGCACTGCGCAGGTGCAAAGGACCTTCCGGCTCATTATAATACCAAGCGGGGATAGATAATAAATATGTATAGGCGGATTGAGCAACCTCATGTCTGTGTGTACCTTAAGAGAACAAATGTAAAGGGAGAACACCACCTTGAGGTGTGCATGCTTTGGAGGAGCTATCCCCATGCACCTCAGGGCTGAATAAAAAGCACACCTACTTTACACCTTTAACTAGTTGTGGAGTCTATCCGCGCATCACTTCGGCGAGCCAGGCAGGAGGCCTCTGTCCGGCTGCAGGATCGGCCGAGGGGTGCACATCCTCGGTGCCACCGCTGCTTGCCTGGAGGAGCTCCGCTTCCCGTCTGCTCACTGCGGGGGACAGCAACGACCTGTGCCGGCTGCGGGGAAACGGTATGTTTGGGGTTTATGGTAACTTAGGGGGGGCTGTAAGGCGTACGTGTGTCCCGGGGTGCTGGTAAGGCGTGCAGAGACGTCTGGCGCACAGCGAAGTTCCCCTTGGGAGGTAGGGCTTGCAAGCGGGGGGCTCCCCGGCCGATAGAGCGGCTGCCAGCGATCCTGGGAGCGGATCGGGTGAGCCCGGGTTTTCCTGCATCCCGAGTTTTGGGAGCCCGGACCTGCCAAGGGGAGCAGGTGAAGGGTAAGCGAACCCACCAGGGTTCTGCTGCATCTCAGTTCTGAGAACCATGACCGTAAGAAGTTCTGAGGACCATGACCATAAGAAGCAGGAGGAGGGTAAGCGGAACCATAGTGGGAGTGTGTGGGATCCCATGTGTAAGTTTGTGTTTCTGTGTGGCTGAGATGTAGCATAGCTACGAAGCGAGTGTGGAGTCTATCCGCGCATCAACTCAACAGTCCCAATGTGCTCATACTCATTCATTAGTGCCATAAAAACCTTGAGATTTATTTAGTAAGTCTTGATATGCAGAATACTTTAGTTTTAAATGGACTTGTGTCAAGGCCTTTCTGAAATTATATGTGTAAAACTTTAAGCTATGAGCTTTCAAACTGTGTTTAAAATAACTTTGTCAAGGCATATTTGAGCTTTTATTGCTGTATTAAACCACTTTTTATTGTGTCATAAAATGCAGAGAGAATATTTACACTTCCAAATATTTTAAACTTGCAGCCAAGGCCTTTAGAAAAGATGTAAGATTGGCATCCCTCACTATGAGGTGTTGTTTCATGCAGATACTGCTGTGTCATCCTCTCATTACTGTGTGGATGTTTTTGCTGGAGTATAAATAACATTTTGGTTAATACAGCTTCTGTGGGTAGGGAGCTTACCTGATAGGCAGCCCTTACTGGAAGGCTTGCTTTCCTCTGAATTGATCTTGTCCAACAGTGTCTGCCTTTGTACACAAACCCTTGCTAAGCTTTCAGTCTGCACTCTGGCTGTGCTAAGTTTTCTCATACCTGTTGTATACAAAGCTCAGAAGAGATTACTGTTGGACAATGCTGATATTTTAGAGCTGTAATCTGGAAACAGACTGCTCCAATGCTGTACTGACTGCCATGTCTGTAACAGCCAGTTCAGGCTATGCTGTATTGCTCCAGAATTAGGAGCTATAGTGGTTTGGCAGAACAGAGGGCACAGATGAAATCTGTGCCTCTCAATTAGTTGGTCATGGCAGAAGAATCCCATTCTCTTCCCAGTGTCAAGTGACATGGGGAAAAGATGGGCTGCTATGAGATTGTGCTAAGTAAACCCTCTTCTGTGTACTGAAGAATTTGTAAGAGTACTTAAAATGCTTCTATGTTCACAAAACTGAAGTGTGCTCCTCAAAACTGACCTGCTTGGCAAGATCTGGACTTTGATATCATGCTCTTATGGAAAAGAACACCTAGGGAACTGGTTCAACTTTAAGTTCTGTTTCTTGGATCTTTACAATTTGGTGCATAAGTGACTCTGTAACCAACAAAACTAAGGAATCTTCTTTCTTTCCCTTCTGTCCTATTAAGAAACCTCCTGTTAAAGTTTGGCAGTGTCTAATCAAGTCTCTGGCCTTCCTTTAACAAGATCAGGGCTAAGATGTCTCTCTTCTACCCACTGGTTAGTTTCCTAATGCGTATAAGAAATGAACAACTCTCAGCTCTGATAATTTGCCAATTTTATTGAAATACAAATGACAGTTTTGAATTTGGTCTCTCATAACCAAAGACCTTCACTGGCTTTTGGGTACCTATTTTAAGTGTCATCCTGTAAAGAAAGTGTCAAATGTGTGTGTGATATCTGTTGTTTATGGTTAACTTTAGAGTGATCTAGGGGGCTGTGAAGGACAGTTCCAGATTTGTTATTGTTCTTGGCTTTTTTACTCTTGGCACCCTTTTGGAGTGATTTTCTCCACCTCCCTTCTGATTGTGGTCTAAAAGGTGCAACAAAACCAGTTTCAGCAGTTGAATAGTCAGCAGTAATATCTCTAGTTCCTTTGTCTTCCCCCTACTGTAATCTCTTGGTTGCCTTTGCCCCCATTTCACATCGGGGGATCTCATGAAAAAATGGGTAGTGCATGTCCTATCCCCAGGAATGTTTGTCTCTTAGAAGTACCTTTACCTCATTTTAATTCTCATTGTTTCATTTACTTACAATATCATACAGTGCACCAGAAGTACCACGAACATCTCTGGTGCAAGACAGGTGGTCAGAAACCACTGTCTGCTGAGGTACATGTTTTGAATGATTTGACAATGGTTGGGAACTGCACAACTCTGAGCCTGGGCTATTACCATGTATTTGTTCTTACGGGAGAGAGGAAGACACTGCTTGCTTTATCTTAACTTAAAAATAACATTATCTATGCTTTGAAGAAGCAAAATGTGTGTGCCTAGCCCTGTTTTTTTGTGTCATTCTGAGCTGAATGTTCTTGTAGGGCTTTAAAAATCATGTTCTTCTGGTATTTGCATATCCTCTTTTTGCAATGGATAGGTTTAACATGTTAACAGTTTTAAAATTTCCATTTTTTTGTGCTGATGTAATAAGGTGTTATATTACATGGCATGTTGAACATAGTATTTGGTGGTCTTGATAGTCTCAGATATTGCCTCTGTCTCTCTGCTTTTACTTCCCACCCACCTAATCTCCTTATGATGAAAAGAAGTAAATGTAGTTTCTTAGCTCTTACAATGCCTGCCTGTCACAGTATTTAAATGTCTTGCCTCCCCCATTTTAGCCATTCCTAATTCACTGGAATAAAGTTTATTATATAACTAAAAGCTTGAATTAGATTAGAGCTTGTCAGCAGGTGATTTTCTACTTGCCATGTAATGATGGGCTGTTTTCTTAAGGATTCTTACGTGGTAGTGGTGCTTGAAGTTCAAAACCACCATGGCACATGGTGTGATGGAATTCTTGGTTTTGAGAGTCATTTGTATGAGTTTATAGCTGGAGTGCAGAAGTCCATTCTTGGGCTGAGAGCTGCTTTTTTATAATGAATTTGTTGTTCAAAGAAGCTTTTATTCTTTCCCAATTTAATCATTATGCATATTTAATAGGCTTAGGTATGCAATAAATTACAGGTGTTATGCTTTCACTTTTTTGTTAATGCAAAATTATGATATCATTTTTAAATTGAGCTTTGTAGGTCTCTAAACTGAAGAGCTACCTTCAGATGTTTGTAATTCAGGCTTGCATAAACCATGAAACCTATGTTCAGCCATATCGTCTGAATCTGTGAATAATCTTTCGTACCTTTTGTGGTTGTTGACTAATATTTTGAGGTCATGATCCAACAAAACACTTATATACCCATAGCAGTTAATATTGCTGTTGAATAAAACACACGAGTACTTGAAGACTGGAGCCAGAAGAGCAGTTAAATGCGAGGATATTTTGTTTTCACTGTTTTTCTTCACTGGTATAATGAGATGACACCTTGCCTTTAGTACATTTGTAAAACAAGCACAGCCATTTCAGATTCTGCTAGTTTATTACGCTCATCTGAACGTGTGGTTCTTTAGAGTATGAAACAGAGCTGGCTTCCAGCTCTAGAGAAGGATGAAGTTTGGACAAAATCTAAGGGGTTTCTGTAGTATATAGTGTGGGGTTGTTGTTTAATAGGAGCTGAGTAAAGAACATTCAATTTTGTGAATGGTTTCTTTGTGTGTTGAATGAGGTTGTTGGTTTGTTCTGAGATTGGATTTTCAGTTTGTATGCCAAGGATTTATAGAAGCACATTATATAAAGTCAAAGTAGGAAATCGGATAAAGCACAGCCCAACCCAATTAACCAAACTATAGTTTTTCTCCTTTGATCAAAGAATGAAAGAAAGCTTCGATGCTGCATGTCTAGTATGGAAAAACTGAACAGGATCCTCACGCTTCCTGCCAGCTCTTTTGCAGAGAGAGCTGTTTACTGCAGCTCCCTAATTTCTAAGCTACTAGAGAGACCTAGTTTGTTACCAGTAATGACTCCTAATGAGTATGTACATTGAATCCCTGCTCTGATGTCCACACAGTGGGCCTGTGACTGGCCTCCTTTGAAAATATGCTCTCACCTCTTCAGTGATGGAGCAATCTTTTCCTTTATTCTAAATAAGAGCAAAACATAGGGCTCAGCCTAAACTTTTCTCTGAGCTGTATGTTATTCAAATATATTTCCCTTTAGAGAAGAGGAGTGTAGCAAGTAATTTAAGGTCCGGGGTCTTGTACTGTTTCTTCAGGAGATCACTTGTAGCAACTGGAATGGAGGGAGGATGCCTATATTGATCTTCAAACTCAGTAAGTATGTGGCTCTGAGGGAAAAATAGCATCTGCTGTCTACTTTTAAGGTCCTGTTTGAGATGCATAATGGAAGTGGTAGGACCCTTACATTGGCTGTGAGTCTTTTAGCAGATCATCAGCAATCAGTGTCAAAATTTGGTAACAGACAGGTTAAAGAGTGTATGGATTTGACCTCTATCCTGAGTCACAAGGACGTCATTGATCTGTGCTATTAGCACTGTCTTTTTGACATATCCAAGCCTGAAGCATGTGTTTGAAGACCTGCTTAATACTGGCAAACAGCTTGTGCTGGGCTTTCATTTTTTACTGCCAAGAAAAGGGGAGTAGAACACAGAAATGTATTCAGCAGGATCATCTTTGAGCGCTGAGTAGTTGGTAGATAGTCCTCAAGAAGGACTTTTCAAGAGAGAAGCCCTTTTTCCACCCTCAGATACGGAGCTTCCGCAGAAACCAGCATTAGATAGCATCCTCTATACTTGCTGCTGTCTCTGTGTTCGTTGGGAGGCTGAACAATGGCACAATGATCATCCTGACTGTGTTGTGACATCTGTATCGCATGCAGTTCAATGCATATGTCATTTCTCTTCTCTGTGAGCTCTTCCTTATACTTTTCCATGTTTTCCTGGTGCACTCCTGCTGGCCCAGTTTGCTTTGGTAGTACATTTGGGAAGGTAATAGTTTATTCTCAGTCCCAGTAGAGAGGGCTGCGACTGGGACCCAATAGTCTTTCCCCTTCTCACTTTGGTGATCAAAGCTCTGGCGATGCTGTTGCATAGGTTCCCTGTGAGTTTGGTAGCACAGGCCTGCTCAGCTCCTGTGCATGTGTGTGGTGGGCAATGCCACAAGGCCTGCAGGATTTGGGATTGGTACCAGTGATGATTTTGGACAAATGATTTAGTTTAGTCTCAATATACTTTTCTATAAAATGGGTCTCAACATTATTTTCTTGCTCCAAAAGCATGGTGAGTCATAATTAACTGCTGGTTTGTAAAAGTTATGTGAATGTCTGCTGTGAAGTGGGTACAGTGTGGATGGTCCTGATAGGACTAGAGCATTCTGAGATATAATGGCTTTCTGATTTCATGAGAAATTAGAGGTGGGGTAAATACATCCTGCCAGTGCCACACTCTGGAAGATTTCAGTGTCTTGTCACTGAATCAACTTCATAATAATAAATATGTTATAAATATAAATAAATAATCTAGTTCTGTTACATTTGCACTATCTTTGCAAGACACCTTTCTCAGTTAGTGCCAATCTGCAGATACCTTGTAGCTCAATCTGAAATACAGTGGTTAATGGCTCTAGGAGTTGGAGTTAAGGCGATGGACTGACCAAAGTGGTTTATAATCTGATTCGTCTTCAGTCTTCTGATGCTTTTTCTGAGCAATTTGACTTTAAGAATGATTCTTACCTATGTTTTTTTTGTTTTGTTTTTTAATTTATTTCTGTGAAAGTAAGAAAAGAAACAAAACATAATTTAGCTTTATTATGTGAACTTCTTTTCTTCCTTACCTATATACACAGCTGGCTAATTGGCCACTCTGCACCTCCTTGGGGGCTCTCAAGGTGCAAGAGAAAAATGCCTATAGGCATTTTGGATGCAAACATACCTGCATTTATCTCATTTTCCTCACTAGAAAAATAATAGTGGAAGGGTTTGGTGAAAAGTTTTTGGTTGTAAAGGGCTTTGATAAATTCTATAATTGAGTTAGTCAGAAACTTCTTAGGGCTCCATCAAGTGTGCAAGAAGTGCTTTTGGTTAAATTTTGGGAGTGAACTGATAAAAGATAAAACCCCTTAATCACAGTGAACATCTGGAATTCTGTTTTGTTTGGTACCTGCAAAATAACCAGCCACCATGAAAGGCTGCACAAAATGGCTGTCCCTTAGCTCCCTCAGACACCGGTGGAGTGGAGGAACCCCCTGGGGTGTGTTATCAAACACTGTTAGGAAGGGAATAAACACACAGGGAATAAACAGTGAGGTTTGTGTTTCCTATTACAAAGGCATAAACACACGACAGGCTAAACCCAAAGCGTGAGGTGTCTCTGCCCACGGCAGCGCCCTCAGCCGGCACTGAGCCGCCATTAGCCTCTTTCAACAGGGAAGGCGGGAGGGGGGGCGGTTGAGGCGGGAGGGGGGGATGAGGCGGGAGGGGGGGGGGGGGACGGGAAAGGCAAGGCACCGGAGGAGACGCCCTGCCATTGGCTGGGTTCTTCGCGGGCTAGGAAGCCAGCCTATCAGAGCGTTCGGCGGGAAGGGGGGGCTATAAATGAATGCAGCGGGAGAGGGTTACCTCAGAGCTCTGAGGGGAACAGAGGAGAGAGGAGGTGCGCGGAGCCCCCGCATTTGCCGTTAGTGCCTTAGACATTAATGGATGGGTGTGGTGGGAGGCAGAGGCTTTTAGCAACTTAGGAGGGATGTATGAAGGACTTTTCCCACCACCATCGAAGTGGGAATGAGAAAGGAATTCTCATGCATAACTGAAGAGAAAGTGAGGGGAAAGGGGGGAGGTGTGCTGGCTTGAGGAGGGCAAAATGGTGAAAAAGAGAGCTGACATTGGAAAAAATTGGAAAGGTGCTGGCAGAGGGGAAAAAAGGAAGTTGGGAGACAAATCTAGAGGGAAGGTGAAACATTACACTGCACTAATGTCTTGTTTGTGTATAGATATCAGATTATTACTCCAAATAATATATTTTACCTCAGAGTAGCTTTTAAAACATACTCATCTGAGAGAACCTGGTGTTGTCTTTCCAAAACAGAATGCAGCTGAACTTAAAGAAAAAGCAACATTGAGCAAGAAGAGAACAGCGTCCGGCAGAAGAGGGGGCACGAAGAAAGGCACCCTGGGCAAAGGGACCCCCTGTGGGCACAGGGGGAGGTCACGTAAGAGCATGATGGCACCTTTGGGGTGCCGTGAGGAATGTTGTGTGCTGGGCGACCTCCCTGTAAGCAGGGCTCAGGTCTTTGCTACTGTTGGTTTTGGCCTTTGGCCGTGTTGCTCCTTTGGCTGCCCGGAGAGCGTGGCAACCCTGTAAGGAGGGTGAGAGCCAGCGTCTCCGCACCCGAGGGGAAATGGAGCTCTCTGGACCCCCAGGCCACCCTGTAAGCAGGGGAGGGCCATTTCCCTGCCCAACTTCTCTGCCCCAGCAGCTTTCTGCCTGCTGGTGGCCTACCCAGCGTGACCCCCTGTTGTCAGGGCGTGTCACAGCATTTGCCCCTTGGCCTGTTGAAGTTCTCTGGCTTCCACACAGGCCTGGGCATGGTCTGAGGCTTTCCTCTCTTGCTGGTGAGTAGGGTGAAACCCCAGACATTGGCTGCACAGAGACCGTCTCCCTTTTTGGGACGTTCTGTTTTGTGTGTCTTGTCCTTGTCAATCAATGTGTGTGAGTGGTGAGGGAGTGAGTGAGCTTATCCTTTAGGCCCCTGTTTTAATTGCTGCAGCTTAGCTTAAACCTCCCTGGAGGGAGAGCAGGGATCTGTGCAGTAACAGGGGGGTCCCCTCTAAGTCCATGAGCGGAGGGACGGTCTGGACTCGCCC
This sequence comes from Melopsittacus undulatus, assembly GCF_012275295.1. Classification (NCBI taxonomy): domain Eukaryota; kingdom Metazoa; phylum Chordata; class Aves; order Psittaciformes; family Psittaculidae; genus Melopsittacus; species Melopsittacus undulatus. The sequence goes on from NC_047535.1 coordinate 45,118,228, forward strand.
CTTCTTTCCAAGGACGGTGCCAAGCCACTTAGTTGTGGTGCAGGCAATGCGACCTGCCTGTAGTCAGGACCTGGGTCTCTGCCTGCATGGCTGCCTGTCCTGCTGGTGACCTGCCAGCGTGACCCCCTGTTGTCAGGGGTGTGTCGCAGTATTTTCCCCTTGGCGTGTTGAAGGTCTCCAGCTTCCACGCACAGTCCCAATCTGTGGAGCCCTTTGTTCCCTGGAGCAGCCCCAGCCTGCTTTAAGCAGGGCATGGGAGGCTGTTCTTAGCCAGCCCACAGGAACGAGCCCTCCCTCGCCCTTTAGAGGGTGCAGGTTGAGGAAATGCAGTGCCACAGGTTGCAGGCCCACCTTTGGCTGGGCTGACCTCCCCCTGGTTGGGGTCGAGGTTGTGCGCTGGGCTCCTGAAGGACTACGTGATGAAAATGATGATGATGATGATGATAATGATAATGACAATGATAATGATGATGATGATGATGATGATAATGATGATAATGATAATGACAATGATAATGATAATGGTAATGTTGATGGTGTGGTGCAGCCAGGAGGCCCGCCCGTAACTCGGACGCAGGTCGGAGCCTTGGGCTCCCTGGAGCTTATTTGGGAATGTCTGGCCCTAGTCTTTGAGAGGCTCGGGGCTGTATCCGCCAGTCCCCCGGCCTTTAGCTCTGAAGCTCCGGTACCTGGCTGTGGAGTCTCGTTCCTGTTGGTGCAGGGGGAAGGCCGAGCTCTGCGGCTCCCTGGGTGTGGACCAGCCTGTAAGCAGGTCCTGGGTCTGGGAGCCTTTGTGCTCCCTCAGCTGGCAGCCTGTGTGGTGTGACCGCCCCGCTAGTGGGGTGAGGGTGAAGGTGCCCCTCAGTCGGAGAGAAGGAGCCTCCGAATGCCTTAAGGACCAGGGCCACCCTGTAAGTCAGGGCCCGGCCATGAGTCCTGGGCGCTTTACAGTGCAGGCCACGGCTCGGGCCCCCTGTGAGCAGGGGTGCGCAGCCTCTGTGGCCGTTGCTTTGCATGCCCAGCGGATTTGCCCAGGGTGCCCGCCTGCGAGCCCGGCTCTAGCCCCGGCCAGAACTCTGCGGCGCATCAGTGCGGTGAGCCAGGCTGAAATTGAGGGAGGGTGTGCGGGCGGGTGGGTGAGTGGGTGGGCTGGTGGTGCCTTGAGGAGCTCCCTCCAGGGCTATGGATCCACGTTTCCTTCAGGGAGAAGAGTTGGCCCTTCCCAGAGCTAATGACATTTTCCTTCCTTGGCAGAAGCTGTCAGAGAAGAGAGAAGAGGCGTCGTGTCAAGAGAAGAGAGAAGAGGCTGCGTGTCAAGAGAGAAGAGGCGGCGTGTCAAGAGAAGAGAGAAGAGGCGTCGTGTGGAACGGCGAGGCGAGGAGCGGCGTGGGGCAGAAGAGGGGGCACGAGAAAGGCACCCTGGGCAAAGGGACCCCCTGTGGGCACAGGGGGAGGTCACGTAAGAGCATGATGGCACCTTTGGGGTGCCGTGAGGAATGTTGTGTGCTGGGCGACCTCCCTGTAAGCAGGGCTCAGGTCTTTGCTACTGTTGGTTTTGGCCTTTGGCCGTCTTGCTCCTTTGGCTGCCCGGAGAGCGTGGCAACCCTGTAAGGAGGGTGAGAGCCAGCGTCTCCGCACCCGAGGGGGAAATGGAGCTCTCTGGACCCCCAGGCCACCCTGTAAGCAGGGGAGGGCCATTTCCCTGCCCAACTTCTCTGCCCCAGCAGCTTTCTGCCTGCTGGTGGCCTACCCAGCGTGACCCCCTGTTGTCAGGGCGTGTCACAGCATTTGCCCCTTGGCCTGTTGAAGTTCTCTGGCTTCCACACAGGCCTGGGCATGGTCTGAGGCTTTCCTCTCTTGCTGGTGAGTAGGGTGAAACCCCAGACATTGGCTGCACAGAGACCGTCTCCCTTTTTGGGACGTTCTGTTTTGTGTGTCTTGTCCTTGTCAATCAATGTGTGTGAGTGGTGAGGGAGTGAGTGAGCTTATCCTTTAGGCCCCTGTTTTAATTGCTGCAGCTTAGCTTAAACCTCCCTGGAGGGAGAGCAGGGATCTGTGCAGTAACAGGGGGGTCCCCTCTAAGTCCATGAGCGGAGGGACGGTCTGGACTCGCCCCTTCTTTCCAAGGACGGTGCCAAGCCACTTAGTTGTGGTGCAGGCAATGCGACCTGCCTGTAGTCAGGACCTGGGTCTCTGCCTGCATGGCTGCCTGTCCTGCTGGTGACCTGCCAGCGTGACCCCCTGTTGTCAGGGTGTGTCGCAGTATTTTCCCCTTGGCGTGTTGAAGGTCTCCAGCTTCCACGCACAGTCCCAATCTGTGGAGCCCTTTGTTCCCTGGAGCAGCCCCAGCCTGCTTTAAGCAGGGCATGGGAGGCTGTTCTTAGCCAGCCCACAGGAACGAGCCCTCCCTCGCCCTTTAGAGGGTGCAGGTTGAGGAAATGCAGTGCCACAGGTTGCAGGCCCACCTTTGGCTGGGCTGACCTCCCCCTGGTTGGGGTCGAGGTTGTGCGCTGGGCTCCTGAAGGACTACGTGATGAAAATGATGATGATGATGATGATAATGATAATGACAATGATAATGATGATGATGATATGATAATGATGATAATGATAATGACAATGATAATGATAATGGTAATGTTGATGGTGTGGTGCAGCCAGGAGGCCCGCCCGTAACTCGGACGCAGGTCGGAGCCTTGGGCTCCCTGGAGCTTATTTGGGAATGTCTGGCCCTAGTCTTTGAGAGGCTCGGGGCTGTATCCGCCAGTCCCCCGGCCTTTAGCTCTGAAGCTCCGGTACCTGGCTGTGGAGTCTCGTTCCTGTTGGTGCAGGGGGAAGGCCGAGCTCTGCGGCTCCCTGGGTGTGGACCAGCCTGTAAGCAGGTCCTGGGTCTGGGAGCCTTTGTGCTCCCTCAGCTGGCAGCCTGTGTGGTGTGACCGCCCCGCTAGTGGGGTGAGGGTGAAGGTGCCCCTCAGTCGGAGAGAAGGAGCCTCCGAATGCCTTAAGGACCAGGGCCACCCTGTAAGTCAGGGCCCGGCCATGAGTCCTGGGCGCTTTACAGTGCAGGCCACGGCTCGGGCCCCCTGTGAGCAGGGGTGCGCAGCCTCTGTGGCCGTTGCTTTGCATGCCCAGCGGATTTGCCCAGGGTGCCCGCCTGCGAGCCCGGCTCTAGCCCCGGCCAGAACTCTGCGGCGCATCAGTGCGGTGAGCCAGGCTGAAATTGAGGGAGGGTGTGCGGGCGGGTGGGTGAGTGGGTGGGCTGGTGGTGCCTTGAGGAGCTCCCTCCAGGGCTATGGATCCACGTTTCCTTCAGGGAGAAGAGTTGGCCCTTCCCAGAGCTAATGACATTTTCCTTCCTTGGCAGAAGCTGTCAGAGAAGAGAGAAGAGGCGTCGTGTCAAGAGAAGAGAGAAGAGGCTGCGTGTCAAGAGAGAAGAGGCGGCGTGTCAAGAGAAGAGAGAAGAGGCGTCGTGTGGAACGGCGAGGCGAGGAGCGGCGTGGGGCAGAAGAGGGGGCACGAGAAAGGCACCCTGGGCAAAGGGACCCCCTGTGGGCACAGGGGGAGGTCACGTAAGAGCATGATGGCACCTTTGGGGTGCCGTGAGGAATGTTGTGTGCTGGGCGACCTCCCTGTAAGCAGGGCTCAGGTCTTTGCTACTGTTGGTTTTGGCCTTTGGCCGTCGTTGCTCCTTTGGCTGCCCGGAGAGCGTGGCAACCCTGTAAGGAGGGTGAGAGCCAGCGTCTCCGCACCCGAGGGGGAAATGGAGCTCTCTGGACCCCCAGGCCACCCTGTAAGCAGGGGAGGGCCATTTCCCTGCCCAACTTCTCTGCCCCAGCAGCTTTCTGCCTGCTGGTGGCCTACCCAGCGTGACCCCCTGTTGTCAGGGCGTGTCACAGCATTTGCCCCTTGGCCTGTTGAAGTTCTCTGGCTTCCACACAGGCCTGGGCATGGTCTGAGGCTTTCCTCTCTTGCTGGTGAGTAGGGTGAAACCCCAGACATTGGCTGCACAGAGACCGTCTCCCTTTTTGGGACGTTCTGTTTTGTGTGTCTTGTCCTTGTCAATCAATGTGTGTGAGTGGTGAGGGAGTGAGTGAGCTTATCCTTTAGGCCCCTGTTTTAATTGCTGCAGCTTAGCTTAAACCTCCCTGGAGGGAGAGCAGGGATCTGTGCAGTAACAGGGGGGTCCCCTCTAAGTCCATGAGCGGAGGGACGGTCTGGACTCGCCCCTTCTTTCCAAGGACGGTGCCAAGCCACTTAGTTGTGGTGCAGGCAATGCGACCTGCCTGTAGTCAGGACCTGGGTCTCTGCCTGCATGGCTGCCTGTCCTGCTGGTGACCTGCCAGCGTGACCCCCTGTTGTCAGGGTGTGTCGCAGTATTTTCCCCTTGGCGTGTTGAAGGTCTCCAGCTTCCACGCACAGTCCCAATCTGTGGAGCCCTTTGTTCCCTGGAGCAGCCCCAGCCTGCTTTAAGCAGGGCATGGGAGGCTGTTCTTAGCCAGCCCACAGGAACGAGCCCTCCCTCGCCCTTTAGAGGGTGCAGGTTGAGGAAATGCAGTGCCACAGGTTGCAGGCCCACCTTTGGCTGGGCTGACCTCCCCCTGGTTGGGGTCGAGGTTGTGCGCTGGGCTCCTGAAGGACTACGTGATGAAAATGATGATGATGATGATGATAATGATAATGACAATGATAATGATGATGATGATGATGATGATAATGATGATAATGATAATGACAATGATAATGATAATGGTAATGTTGATGGTGTGGTGCAGCCAGGAGGCCCGCCCGTAACTCGGACGCAGGTCGGAGCCTTGGGCTCCCTGGAGCTTATTTGGGAATGTCTGGCCCTAGTCTTTGAGAGGCTCGGGGCTGTATCCGCCAGTCCCCCGGCCTTTAGCTCTGAAGCTCCGGTACCTGGCTGTGGAGTCTCGTTCCTGTTGGTGCAGGGGGAAGGCCGAGCTCTGCGGCTCCCTGGGTGTGGACCAGCCTGTAAGCAGGTCCTGGGTCTGGGAGCCTTTGTGCTCCCTCAGCTGGCAGCCTGTGTGGTGTGACCGCCCCGCTAGTGGGGTGAGGGTGAAGGTGCCCCTCAGTCGGAGAGAAGGAGCCTCCGAATGCCTTAAGGACCAGGGCCACCCTGTAAGTCAGGGCCCGGCCATGAGTCCTGGGCGCTTTACAGTGCAGGCCACGGCTCGGGCCCCCTGTGAGCAGGGGTGCGCAGCCTCTGTGGCCGTTGCTTTGCATGCCCAGCGGATTTGCCCAGGGTGCCCGCCTGCGAGCCCGGCTCTAGCCCCGGCCAGAACTCTGCGGCGCATCAGTGCGGTGAGCCAGGCTGAAATTGAGGGAGGGTGTGCGGGCGGGTGGGTGAGTGGGTGGGCTGGTGGTGCCTTGAGGAGCTCCCTCCAGGGCTATGGATCCACGTTTCCTTCAGGGAGAAGAGTTGGCCCTTCCCAGAGCTAATGACATTTTCCTTCCTTGGCAGAAGCTGTCAGAGAAGAGAGAAGAGGCGTCGTGTCAAGAGAAGAGAGAAGAGGCTGCGTGTCAAGAGAGAAGAGGCGGCGTGTCAAGAGAAGAGAGAAGAGGCGTCGTGTGGAACGGCGAGGCGAGGAGCGGCGTGGGGCAGAAGAGGGGGCACGAGAAAGGCACCCTGGGCAAAGGGACCCCCTGTGGGCACAGGGGGAGGTCACGTAAGAGCATGATGGCACCTTTGGGGTGCCGTGAGGAATGTTGTGTGCTGGGCGACCTCCCTGTAAGCAGGGCTCAGGTCTTTGCTACTGTTGGTTTTGGCCTTTGGCCGTGGTTGCTCCTTTGGCTGCCCGGAGAGCGTGGCAACCCTGTAAGGAGGGTGAGAGCCAGCGTCTCCGCACCCGAGGGGGAAATGGAGCTCTCTGGACCCCCAGGCCACCCTGTAAGCAGGGGAGGGCCATTTCCCTGCCCAACTTCTCTGCCCCAGCAGCTTTCTGCCTGCTGGTGGCCTACCCAGCGTGACCCCCTGTTGTCAGGGTGTGTCACAGCATTTGCCCCTTGGCCTGTTGAAGTTCTCTGGCTTCCACACAGGCCTGGGCATGGTCTGAGGCTTTCCTCTCTTGCTGGTGAGTAGGGTGAAACCCCAGACATTGGCTGCACAGAGACCGTCTCCCTTTTTGGGACGTTCTGTTTTGTGTGTCTTGTCCTTGTCAATCAATGTGTGTGAGTGGTGAGGGAGTGAGTGAGCGAGCTTATCCTTTAGGCCCCTGTTTTAATTGCTGCAGCTTAGCTTAAACCTCCCTGGAGGGAGAGCAGGGATCTGTGCAGTAACAGGGGGGTCCCCTCTAAGTCCATGAGCGGAGGGACGGTCTGGACTCGCCCCTTCTTTCCAAGGACGGTGCCAAGCCACTTAGTTGTGGTGCAGGCAATGCGACCTGCCTGTAGTCAGGACCTGGGTCTCTGCCTGCATGGCTGCCTGTCCTGCTGGTGACCTGCCAGCGTGACCCCCTGTTGTCAGGGTGTGTCGCAGTATTTTCCCCTTGGCCTGTTGAAGGTCTCCAGCTTCCACGCACAGTCCCAATCTGTGGAGCCCTTTGTTCCCTGGAGCAGCCCCAGCCTGCTTTAAGCAGGGCATGGGAGGCTGTTCTTAGCCAGCCCACAGGAACGAGCCCTCCCTCGCCCTTTAGAGGGTGCAGGTTGAGGAAATGCAGTGCCACAGGTTGCAGGCCCACCTTTGGCTGGGCTGACCTCCCCCTGGTTGGGGTCGAGGTTGTGCGCTGGGCTCCTGAAGGACTACGTGATGAAAATGATGATGATGATGATGATAATGATAATGACAATGATAATGATGATGATGATGATAATGATGATAATGATAATGACAATGATAATGATAATGGTAATGTTGATGGTGTGGTGCAGCCAGGAGGCCCGCCCGTAACTCGGACGCAGGTTGGAGCCTTGGGCTCCCTGGAGCTTATTTGGGAATGTCTGGCCCTAGTCTTTGAGAGGCTCGGGGCTGTATCCGCCAGTCCCCCGGCCTTTAGCTCTGAAGCTCCGGTACCTGGCTGTGGAGTCTCGTTCCTGTTGGTGCAGGGGGAAGGCCGAGCTCTGCGGCTCCCTGGGTGTGGACCAGCCTGTAAGCAGGTCCTGGGTCTGGGAGCCTTTGTGCTCCCTCAGCTGGCAGCCTGTGTGGTGTGACCGCCCCGCTAGTGGGGTGAGGGTGAAGGTGCCCCTCAGTCGGAGAGAAGGAGCCTCCGAATGCCTTAAGGACCAGGGCCACCCTGTAAGTCAGGGCCCGGCCATGAGTCCTGGGCGCTTTACAGTGCAGGCCACGGCTCGGGCCCCCTGTGAGCAGGGGTGCGCAGCCTCTGTGGCCGTTGCTTTGCATGCCCAGCGGATTTGCCCAGGGTGCCCGCCTGCGAGCCCGGCTCTAGCCCCGGCCAGAACTCTGCGGCGCATCAGTGCGGTGAGCCAGGCTGAAATTGAGGGAGGGTGTGCGGGCGGGTGGGTGAGTGGGTGGGCTGGTGGTGCCTTGAGGAGCTCCCTCCAGGGCTATGGATCCACGTTTCCTTCAGGGAGAAGAGTTGGCCCTTCCCAGAGCTAATGACATTTTCCTTCCTTGGCAGAAACTGTCAGAGAAGAGAGAAGAGGCAGCGTGTCAAGAGAAGAGAGAAGAGGCTGCGTGTCAAGAGAGAAGAGGCGTCGTGTCAAGAGAAGAGAGAAGAGGCGTCGTGTGGAACGGCGAGGCGAGGAGCGGCGTGGGGCAGAAGAGGGGGCACGAGAAAGGCACCCTGGGCAAAGGGACCCCCTGTGGGCACAGGGGGAGGTCACGTAAGAGCATGATGGCACCTTTGGGGTGCCGTGAGGAATGTTGTGTGCTGGGCGACCTCCCTGTAAGCAGGGCTCAGGTCTTTGCTACTGTTGGTTTTGGCCTTTGGCCGTCTTGCTCCTTTGGCTGCCCGGAGAGCGTGGCAACCCTGTAAGGAGGGTGAGAGCCAGCGTCTCCGCACCCGAGGGGGAAATGGAGCTCTCTGGACCCCCAGGCCACCCTGTAAGCAGGGGAGGGCCATTTCCCTGCCCAACTTCTCTGCCCCAGCAGCTTTCTGCCTGCTGGTGGCCTACCCAGCGTGACCCCCTGTTGTCAGGGCGTGTCACAGCATTTGCCCCTTGGCCTGTTGAAGTTCTCTGGCTTCCACACAGGCCTGGGCATGGTCTGAGGCTTTCCTCTCTTGCTGGTGAGTAGGGTGAAACCCCAGACATTGGCTGCACAGAGACCGTCTCCCTTTTTGGGACGTTCTGTTTTGTGTGTCTTGTCCTTGTCAATCAATGTGTGTGAGTGGTGAGGGAGTGAGTGAGCTTATCCTTTAGGCCCCTGTTTTAATTGCTGCAGCTTAGCTTAAACCTCCCTGGAGGGAGAGCAGGGATCTGTGCAGTAACAGGGGGGTCCCCTCTAAGTCCATGAGCGGAGGGACGGTCTGGACTCGCCCCTTCTTTCCAAGGACGGTGCCAAGCCACTTAGTTGTGGTGCAGGCAATGCGACCTGCCTGTAGTCAGGACCTGGGTCTCTGCCTGCATGGCTGCCTGTCCTGCTGGTGACCTGCCAGCGTGACCCCCTGTTGTCAGGGTGTGTCGCAGTATTTTCCCCTTGGCGTGTTGAAGGTCTCCAGCTTCCACGCACAGTCCCAATCTGTGGAGCCCTTTGTTCCCTGGAGCAGCCCCAGCCTGCTTTAAGCAGGGCATGGGAGGCTGTTCTTAGCCAGCCCACAGGAACGAGCCCTCCCTCGCCCTTTAGAGGGTGCAGGTTGAGGAAATGCAGTGCCACAGGTTGCAGGCCCACCTTTGGCTGGGCTGACCTCCCCCTGGTTGGGGTCGAGGTTGTGCGCTGGGCTCCTGAAGGACTACGTGATGAAAATGATGATGATGATAATGATAATGACAATGATAATGATGATGATGATGATGATGATAATGATGATAATGATAATGACAATGATAATGATAATGGTAATGTTGATGGTGTGGTGCAGCCAGGAGGCCCGCCCGTAACTCGGACGCAGGTCGGAGCCTTGGGCTCCCTGGAGCTTATTTGGGAATGTCTGGCCCTAGTCTTTGAGAGGCTCGGGGCTGTATCCGCCAGTCCCCCGGCCTTTAGCTCTGAAGCTCCGGTACCTGGCTGTGGAGTCTCGTTCCTGTTGGTGCAGGGGGAAGGCCGAGCTCTGCGGCTCCCTGGGTGTGGACCAGCCTGTAAGCAGGTCCTGGGTCTGGGAGCCTTTGTGCTCCCTCAGCTGGCAGCCTGTGTGGTGTGACCGCCCCGCTAGTGGGGTGAGGGTGAAGGTGCCCCTCAGTCGGAGAGAAGGAGCCTCCGAATGCCTTAAGGACCAGGGCCACCCTGTAAGTCAGGGCCCGGCCATGAGTCCTGGGCGCTTTACAGTGCAGGCCACGGCTCGGGCCCCCTGTGAGCAGGGGTGCGCAGCCTCTGTGGCCGTTGCTTTGCATGCCCAGCGGATTTGCCCAGGGTGCCCGCCTGCGAGCCCGGCTCTAGCCCCGGCCAGAACTCTGCGGCGCATCAGTGCGGTGAGCCAGGCTGAAATTGAGGGAGGGTGTGCGGGCGGGTGGGTGAGTGGGTGGGCTGGTGGTGCCTTGAGGAGCTCCCTCCAGGGCTATGGATCCACGTTTCCTTCAGGGAGAAGAGTTGGCCCTTCCCAGAGCTAATGACATTTTCCTTCCTTGGCAGAAGCTGTCAGAGAAGAGAGAAGAGGCGTCGTGTCAAGAGAAGAGAGAAGAGGCTGCGTGTCAAGAGAGAAGAGGCGGCGTGTCAAGAGAAGAGAGAAGAGGCGTCGTGTGGAACGGCGAGGCGAGGAGCGGCGTGGGGCAGAAGAGGGGGCACGAGAAAGGCACCCTGGGCAAAGGGACCCCCTGTGGGCACAGGGGGAGGTCACGTAAGAGCATGATGGCACCTTTGGGGTGCCGTGAGGAATGTTGTGTGCTGGGCGACCTCCCTGTAAGCAGGGCTCAGGTCTTTGCTACTGTTGGTTTTGGCCTTTGGCCGTCTTGCTCCTTTGGCTGCCCGGAGAGCGTGGCAACCCTGTAAGGAGGGTGAGAGCCAGCGTCTCCGCACCCGAGGGGGAAATGGAGCTCTCTGGACCCCCAGGCCACCCTGTAAGCAGGGGAGGGCCATTTCCCTGCCCAACTTCTCTGCCCCAGCAGCTTTCTGCCTGCTGGTGGCCTACCCAGCGTGACCCCCTGTTGTCAGGGCGTGTCACAGCATTTGCCCCTTGGCCTGTTGAAGTTCTCTGGCTTCCACACAGGCCTGGGCATGGTCTGAGGCTTTCCTCTCTTGCTGGTGAGTAGGGTGAAACCCCAGACATTGGCTGCACAGAGACCGTCTCCCTTTTTGGGACGTTCTGTTTTGTGTGTCTTGTCCTTGTCAATCAATGTGTGTGAGTGGTGAGGGAGTGAGTGAGGAGCTTATCCTTTAGGCCCCTGTTTTAATTGCTGCAGCTTAGCTTAAACCTCCCTGGAGGGAGAGCAGGGATCTGTGCAGTAACAGGGGGGTCCCCTCTAAGTCCATGAGCGGAGGGACGGTCTGGACTCGCCCCTTCTTTCCAAGGACGGTGCCAAGCCACTTAGTTGTGGTGCAGGCAATGCGACCTGCCTGTAGTCAGGACCTGGGTCTCTGCCTGCATGGCTGCCTGTCCTGCTGGTGACCTGCCAGCGTGACCCCCTGTTGTCAGGGTGTGTCGCAGTATTTTCCCCTTGGCGTGTTGAAGGTCTCCAGCTTCCACGCACAGTCCCAATCTGTGGAGCCCTTTGTTCCCTGGAGCAGCCCCAGCCTGCTTTAAGCAGGGCATGGGAGGCTGTTCTTAGCCAGCCCACAGGAACGAGCCCTCCCTCGCCCTTTAGAGGGTGCAGGTTGAGGAAATGCAGTGCCACAGGTTGCAGGCCCACCTTTGGCTGGGCTGACCTCCCCCTGGTTGGGGTCGAGGTTGTGCGCTGGGCTCCTGAAGGACTACGTGATGAAAATGATGATGATGATGATGATAATGATAATGACAATGATAATGATGATGATGATAATGATGATAATGATAATGACAATGATAATGATAATGATAATGGTAATGTTGATGGTGTGGTGCAGCCAGGAGGCCCGCCCGTAACTCGGACGCAGGTCGGAGCCTTGGGCTCCCTGGAGCTTATTTGGGAATGTCTGGCCCTAGTCTTTGAGAGGCTCGGGGCTGTATCCGCCAGTCCCCCGGCCTTTAGCTCTGAAGCTCCGGTACCTGGCTGTGGAGTCTCGTTCCTGTTGGTGCAGGGGGAAGGCCGAGCTCTGCGGCTCCCTGGGTGTGGACCAGCCTGTAAGCAGGTCCTGGGTCTGGGAGCCTTTGTGCTCCCTCAGCTGGCAGCCTGTGTGGTGTGACCGCCCCGCTAGTGGGGTGAGGGTGAAGGTGCCCCTCAGTCGGAGAGAAGGAGCCTCCGAATGCCTTAAGGACCAGGGCCACCCTGTAAGTCAGGGCCCGGCCATGAGTCCTGGGCGCTTTACAGTGCAGGCCACGGCTCGGGCCCCCTGTGAGCAGGGGTGCGCAGCCTCTGTGGCCGTTGCTTTGCATGCCCAGCGGATTTGCCCAGGGTGCCCGCCTGCGAGCCCGGCTCTAGCCCCGGCCAGAACTCTGCGGCGCATCAGTGCGGTGAGCCAGGCTGAAATTGAGGGAGGGTGTGCGGGCGGGTGGGTGAGTGGGTGGGCTGGTGGTGCCTTGAGGAGCTCCCTCCAGGGCTATGGATCCACGTTTCCTTCAGGGAGAAGAGTTGGCCCTTCCCAGAGCTAATGACATTTTCCTTCCTTGGCAGAAACTGTCAGAGAAGAGAGAAGAGGCGTCGTGTCAAGAGAAGAGAGAAGAGGCTGCGTGTCAAGAGAGAAGAGGCGGCGTGTCAAGAGAAGAGAGAAGAGGCGTCGTGTGGAACGGCGAGGCGAGGAGCGGCGTGGGGCAGAAGAGGGGGCACGAGAAAGGCACCCTGGGCAAAGGGACCCCCTGTGGGCACAGGGGGAGGTCACGTAAGAGCATGATGGCACCTTTGGGGTGCCGTGAGGAATGTTGTGTGCTGGGCGACCTCCCTGTAAGCAGGGCTCAGGTCTTTGCTACTGTTGGTTTTGGCCTTTGGCCGTCTTGCTCCTTTGGCTGCCCGGAGAGCGTGGCAACCCTGTAAGGAGGGTGAGAGCCAGCGTCTCCGCACCCGAGGGGGAAATGGAGCTCTCTGGACCCCCAGGCCACCCTGTAAGCAGGGGAGGGCCATTTCCCTGCCCAACTTCTCTGCCCCAGCAGCTTTCTGCCTGCTGGTGGCCTACCCAGCGTGACCCCCTGTTGTCAGGGCGTGTCACAGCATTTGCCCCTTGGCCTGTTGAAGTTCTCTGGCTTCCACACAGGCCTGGGCATGGTCTGAGGCTTTCCTCTCTTGCTGGTGAGTAGGGTGAAACCCCAGACATTGGCTGCACAGAGACCGTCTCCCTTTTTGGGACGTTCTGTTTTGTGTGTCTTGTCCTTGTCAATCAATGTGTGTGAGTGGTGAGGGAGTGAGTGAGCTTATCCTTTAGGCCCCTGTTTTAATTGCTGCAGCTTAGCTTAAACCTCCCTGGAGGGAGAGCAGGGATCTGTGCAGTAACAGGGGGGTCCCCTCTAAGTCCATGAGCGGAGGGACGGTCTGGACTCGCCCCTTCTTTCCAAGGACGGTGCCAAGCCACTTAGTTGTGGTGCAGGCAATGCGACCTGCCTGTAGTCAGGACCTGGGTCTCTGCCTGCATGGCTGCCTGTCCTGCTGGTGACCTGCCAGCGTGACCCCCTGTTGTCAGGGTGTGTCGCAGTATTTTCCCCTTGGCGTGTTGAAGGTCTCCAGCTTCCACGCACAGTCCCAATCTGTGGAGCCCTTTGTTCCCTGGAGCAGCCCCAGCCTGCTTTAAGCAGGGCATGGGAGGCTGTTCTTAGCCAGCCCACAGGAACGAGCCCTCCCTCGCCCTTTAGAGGGTGCAGGTTGAGGAAATGCAGTGCCACAGGTTGCAGGCCCACCTTTGGCTGGGCTGACCTCCCCCTGGTTGGGGTCGAGGTTGTGCGCTGGGCTCCTGAAGGACTACGTGATGAAAATGATGATGATGATGATGATAATGATAATGACAATGATAATGATGATGATGATATGATGATAATGATAATGATAATGACAATGATAATGATAATGGTAATGTTGATGGTGTGGTGCAGCCAGGAGGCCCGCCCGTAACTCGGACGCAGGTCGGAGCCTTGGGCTCCCTGGAGCTTATTTGGGAATGTCTGGCCCTAGTCTTTGAGAGGCTCGGGGCTGTATCCGCCAGTCCCCCGGCCTTTAGCTCTGAAGCTCCGGTACCTGGCTGTGGAGTCTCGTTCCTGTTGGTGCAGGGGGAAGGCCGAGCTCTGCGGCTCCCTGGGTGTGGACCAGCCTGTAAGCAGGTCCTGGGTCTGGGAGCCTTTGTGCTCCCTCAGCTGGCAGCCTGTGTGGTGTGACCGCCCCGCTAGTGGGGTGAGGGTGAAGGTGCCCCTCAGTCGGAGAGAAGGAGCCTCCGAATGCCTTAAGGACCAGGGCCACCCTGTAAGTCAGGGCCCGGCCATGAGTCCTGGGCGCTTTACAGTGCAGGCCACGGCTCGGGCCCCCTGTGAGCAGGGGTGCGCAGCCTCTGTGGCCGTTGCTTTGCATGCCCAGCGGATTTGCCCAGGGTGCCCGCCTGCGAGCCCGGCTCTAGCCCCGGCCAGAACTCTGCGGCGCATCAGTGCGGTGAGCCAGGCTGAAATTGAGGGAGGGTGTGCGGGCGGGTGGGTGAGTGGGTGGGCTGGTGGTGCCTTGAGGAGCTCCCTCCAGGGCTATGGATCCACGTTTCCTTCAGGGAGAAGAGTTGGCCCTTCCCAGAGCTAATGACATTTTCCTTCCTTGGCAGAAGCTGTCAGAGAAGAGAGAAGAGGCGTCGTGTCAAGAGAAGAGAGAAGAGGCTGCGTGTCAAGAGAGAAGAGGCGGCGTGTCAAGAGAAGAGAGAAGAGGCGTCGTGTGGAACGGCGAGGCGAGGAGCGGCGTGGGGCAGAAGAGGGGGCACGAGAAAGGCACCCTGGGCAAAGGGACCCCCTGTGGGCACAGGGGGAGGTCACGTAAGAGCATGATGGCACCTTTGGGGTGCCGTGAGGAATGTTGTGTGCTGGGCGACCTCCCTGTAAGCAGGGCTCAGGTCTTTGCTACTGTTGGTTTTGGCCTTTGGCCGTCTTGCTCCTTTGGCTGCCCGGAGAGCGTGGCAACCCTGTAAGGAGGGTGAGAGCCAGCGTCTCCGCACCCGAGGGGGAAATGGAGCTCTCTGGACCCCCAGGCCACCCTGTAAGCAGGGGAGGGCCATTTCCCTGCCCAACTTCTCTGCCCCAGCAGCTTTCTGCCTGCTGGTGGCCTACCCAGCGTGACCCCCTGTTGTCAGGGCGTGTCACAGCATTTGCCCCTTGGCCTGTTGAAGTTCTCTGGCTTCCACACAGGCCTGGGCATGGTCTGAGGCTTTCCTCTCTTGCTGGTGAGTAGGGTGAAACCCCAGACATTGGCTGCACAGAGACCGTCTCCCTTTTTGGGACGTTCTGTTTTGTGTGTCTTGTCCTTGTCAATCAATGTGTGTGAGTGGTGAGGGAGTGAGTGAGCTTATCCTTTAGGCCCCTGTTTTAATTGCTGCAGCTTAGCTTAAACCTCCCTGGAGGGAGAGCAGGGATCTGTGCAGTAACAGGGGGGTCCCCTCTAAGTCCATGAGCGGAGGGACGGTCTGGACTCGCCCCTTCTTTCCAAGGACGGTGCCAAGCCACTTAGTTGTGGTGCAGGCAATGCGACCTGCCTGTAGTCAGGACCTGGGTCTCTGCCTGCATGGCTGCCTGTCCTGCTGGTGACCTGCCAGCGTGACCCCCTGTTGTCAGGGTGTGTCGCAGTATTTTCCCCTTGGCGTGTTGAAGGTCTCCAGCTTCCACGCACAGTCCCAATCTGTGGAGCCCTTTGTTCCCTGGAGCAGCCCCAGCCTGCTTTAAGCAGGGCATGGGAGGCTGTTCTTAGCCAGCCCACAGGAACGAGCCCTCCCTCGCCCTTTAGAGGGTGCAGGTTGAGGAAATGCAGTGCCACAGGTTGCAGGCCCACCTTTGGCTGGGCTGACCTCCCCCTGGTTGGGGTCGAGGTTGTGCGCTGGGCTCCTGAAGGACTACGTGATGAAAATGATGATGATGATGATGATAATGATAATGACAATGATAATGATGATGATGATAATGATGATAATGATAATGACAATGATAATGATAATGATAATGGTAATGTTGATGGTGTGGTGCAGCCAGGAGGCCCGCCCGTAACTCGGACGCAGGTCGGAGCCTTGGGCTCCCTGGAGCTTATTTGGGAATGTCTGGCCCTAGTCTTTGAGAGGCTCGGGGCTGTATCCGCCAGTCCCCCGGCCTTTAGCTCTGAAGCTCCGGTACCTGGCTGTGGAGTCTCGTTCCTGTTGGTGCAGGGGGAAGGCCGAGCTCTGCGGCTCCCTGGGTGTGGACCAGCCTGTAAGCAGGTCCTGGGTCTGGGAGCCTTTGTGCTCCCTCAGCTGGCAGCCTGTGTGGTGTGACCGCCCCGCTAGTGGGGTGAGGGTGAAGGTGCCCCTCAGTCGGAGAGAAGGAGCCTCCGAATGCCTTAAGGACCAGGGCCACCCTGTAAGTCAGGGCCCGGCCATGAGTCCTGGGCGCTTTACAGTGCAGGCCACGGCTCGGGCCCCCTGTGAGCAGGGGTGCGCAGCCTCTGTGGCCGTTGCTTTGCATGCCCAGCGGATTTGCCCAGGGTGCCCGCCTGCGAGCCCGGCTCTAGCCCCGGCCAGAACTCTGCGGCGCATCAGTGCGGTGAGCCAGGCTGAAATTGAGGGAGGGTGTGCGGGCGGGTGGGTGAGTGGGTGGGCTGGTGGTGCCTTGAGGAGCTCCCTCCAGGGCTATGGATCCACGTTTCCTTCAGGGAGAAGAGTTGGCCCTTCCCAGAGCTAATGACATTTTCCTTCCTTGGCAGAAGCTGTCAGAGAAGAGAGAAGAGGCGTCGTGTCAAGAGAAGAGAGAAGAGGCTGCGTGTCAAGAGAGAAGAGGCGGCGTGTCAAGAGAAGAGAGAAGAGGCGTCGTGTGGAACGGCGAGGCGAGGAGCGGCGTGGGGCAGAAGAGGGGGCACGAGAAAGGCACCCTGGGCAAAGGGACCCCCTGTGGGCACAGGGGGAGGTCACGTAAGAGCATGATGGCACCTTTGGGGTGCCGTGAGGAATGTTGTGTGCTGGGCGACCTCCCTGTAAGCAGGGCTCAGGTCTTTGCTACTGTTGGTTTTGGCCTTTGGCCGTCTTGCTCCTTTGGCTGCCCGGAGAGCGTGGCAACCCTGTAAGGAGGGTGAGAGCCAGCGTCTCCGCACCCGAGGGGGAAATGGAGCTCTCTGGACCCCCAGGCCACCCTGTAAGCAGGGGAGGGCCATTTCCCTGCCCAACTTCTCTGCCCCAGCAGCTTTCTGCCTGCTGGTGGCCTACCCAGCGTGACCCCCTGTTGTCAGGGCGTGTCACAGCATTTGCCCCTTGGCCTGTTGAAGTTCTCTGGCTTCCACACAGGCCTGGGCATGGTCTGAGGCTTTCCTCTCTTGCTGGTGAGTAGGGTGAAACCCCAGACATTGGCTGCACAGAGACCGTCTCCCTTTTTGGGACGTTCTGTTTTGTGTGTCTTGTCCTTGTCAATCAATGTGTGTGAGTGGTGAGGGAGTGAGTGAGCTTATCCTTTAGGCCCCTGTTTTAATTGCTGCAGCTTAGCTTAAACCTCCCTGGAGGGAGAGCAGGGATCTGTGCAGTAACAGGGGGGTCCCCTCTAAGTCCATGAGCGGAGGGACGGTCTGGACTCGCCCCTTCTTTCCAAGGACGGTGCCAAGCCACTTAGTTGTGGTGCAGGCAATGCGACCTGCCTGTAGTCAGGACCTGGGTCTCTGCCTGCATGGCTGCCTGTCCTGCTGGTGACCTGCCAGCGTGACCCCCTGTTGTCAGGGTGTGTCGCAGTATTTTCCCCTTGGCGTGTTGAAGGTCTCCAGCTTCCACGCACAGTCCCAATCTGTGGAGCCCTTTGTTCCCTGGAGCAGCCCCAGCCTGCTTTAAGCAGGGCATGGGAGGCTGTTCTTAGCCAGCCCACAGGAACGAGCCCTCCCTCGCCCTTTAGAGGGTGCAGGTTGAGGAAATGCAGTGCCACAGGTTGCAGGCCCACCTTTGGCTGGGCTGACCTCCCCCTGGTTGGGGTCGAGGTTGTGCGCTGGGCTCCTGAAGGACTACGTGATGAAAATGATGATGATGATAATGATAATGACAATGATAATGATGATGATGATAATGATAATGACAATGATAATGACAATGATAATGATAATGGTAATGTTGATGGTGTGGTGCAGCCAGGAGGCCCGCCCGTAACTCGGACGCAGGTCGGAGCCTTGGGCTCCCTGGAGCTTATTTGGGAATGTCTGGCCCTAGTCTTTGAGAGGCTCGGGGCTGTATCCGCCAGTCCCCCGGCCTTTAGCTCTGAAGCTCCGGTACCTGGCTGTGGAGTCTCGTTCCTGTTGGTGCAGGGGGAAGGCCGAGCTCTGCGGCTCCCTGGGTGTGGACCAGCCTGTAAGCAGGTCCTGGGTCTGGGAGCCTTTGTGCTCCCTCAGCTGGCAGCCTGTGTGGTGTGACCGCCCCGCTAGTGGGGTGAGGGTGAAGGTGCCCCTCAGTCGGAGAGAAGGAGCCTCCGAATGCCTTAAGGACCAGGGCCACCCTGTAAGTCAGGGCCCGGCCATGAGTCCTGGGCGCTTTACAGTGCAGGCCACGGCTCGGGCCCCCTGTGAGCAGGGGTGCGCAGCCTCTGTGGCCGTTGCTTTGCATGCCCAGCGGATTTGCCCAGGGTGCCCGCCTGCGAGCCCGGCTCTAGCCCCGGCCAGAACTCTGCGGCGCATCAGTGCGGTGAGCCAGGCTGAAATTGAGGGAGGGTGTGCGGGCGGGTGGGTGAGTGGGTGGGCTGGTGGTGCCTTGAGGAGCTCCCTCCAGGGCTATGGATCCACGTTTCCTTCAGGGAGAAGAGTTGGCCCTTCCCAGAGCTAATGACATTTTCCTTCCTTGGCAGAAGCTGTCAGAGAAGAGAGAAGAGGCGTCGTGTCAAGAGAAGAGAGAAGAGGCTGCGTGTCAAGAGAGAAGAGGCGGCGTGTCAAGAGAAGAGAGAAGAGGCGTCGTGTGGAACGGCGAGGCGAGGAGCGGCGTGGGGCAGAAGAGGGGGCACGAGAAAGGCACCCTGGGCAAAGGGACCCCCTGTGGGCACAGGGGGAGGTCACGTAAGAGCATGATGGCACCTTTGGGGTGCCGTGAGGAATGTTGTGTGCTGGGCGACCTCCCTGTAAGCAGGGCTCAGGTCTTTGCTACTGTTGGTTTTGGCCTTTGGCCGTCTTGCTCCTTTGGCTGCCCGGAGAGCGTGGCAACCCTGTAAGGAGGGTGAGAGCCAGCGTCTCCGCACCCGAGGGGGAAATGGAGCTCTCTGGACCCCCAGGCCACCCTGTAAGCAGGGGAGGGCCATTTCCCTGCCCAACTTCTCTGCCCCAGCAGCTTTCTGCCTGCTGGTGGCCTACCCAGCGTGACCCCCTGTTGTCAGGGCGTGTCACAGCATTTGCCCCTTGGCCTGTTGAAGTTCTCTGGCTTCCACACAGGCCTGGGCATGGTCTGAGGCTTTCCTCTCTTGCTGGTGAGTAGGGTGAAACCCCAGACATTGGCTGCACAGAGACCGTCTCCCTTTTTGGGACGTTCTGTTTTGTGTGTCTTGTCCTTGTCAATCAATGTGTGTGAGTGGTGAGGGAGTGAGTGAGCTTATCCTTTAGGCCCCTGTTTTAATTGCTGCAGCTTAGCTTAAACCTCCCTGGAGGGAGAGCAGGGATCTGTGCAGTAACAGGGGGGTCCCCTCTAAGTCCATGAGCGGAGGGACGGTCTGGACTCGCCCCTTCTTTCCAAGGACGGTGCCAAGCCACTTAGTTGTGGTGCAGGCAATGCGACCTGCCTGTAGTCAGGACCTGGGTCTCTGCCTGCATGGCTGCCTGTCCTGCTGGTGACCTGCCAGCGTGACCCCCTGTTGTCAGGGTGTGTCGCAGTATTTTCCCCTTGGCGTGTTGAAGGTCTCCAGCTTCCACGCACAGTCCCAATCTGTGGAGCCCTTTGTTCCCTGGAGCAGCCCCAGCCTGCTTTAAGCAGGGCATGGGAGGCTGTTCTTAGCCAGCCCACAGGAACGAGCCCTCCCTCGCCCTTTAGAGGGTGCAGGTTGAGGAAATGCAGTGCCACAGGTTGCAGGCCCACCTTTGGCTGGGCTGACCTCCCCCTGGTTGGGGTCGAGGTTGTGCGCTGGGCTCCTGAAGGACTACGTGATGAAAATGATGATGATGATGATGATAATGATAATGACAATGATAATGATGATGATGATGATAATGATGATAATGATAATGACAATGATAATGATAATGGTAATGTTGATGGTGTGGTGCAGCCAGGAGGCCCGCCCGTAACTCGGACGCAGGTCGGAGCCTTGGGCTCCCTGGAGCTTATTTGGGAATGTCTGGCCCTAGTCTTTGAGAGGCTCGGGGCTGTATCCGCCAGTCCCCCGGCCTTTAGCTCTGAAGCTCCGGTACCTGGCTGTGGAGTCTCGTTCCTGTTGGTGCAGGGGGAAGGCCGAGCTCTGCGGCTCCCTGGGTGTGGACCAGCCTGTAAGCAGGTCCTGGGTCTGGGAGCCTTTGTGCTCCCTCAGCTGGCAGCCTGTGTGGTGTGACCGCCCCGCTAGTGGGGTGAGGGTGAAGGTGCCCCTCAGTCGGAGAGAAGGAGCCTCCGAATGCCTTAAGGACCAGGGCCACCCTGTAAGTCAGGGCCCGGCCATGAGTCCTGGGCGCTTTACAGTGCAGGCCACGGCTCGGGCCCCCTGTGAGCAGGGGTGCGCAGCCTCTGTGGCCGTTGCTTTGCATGCCCAGCGGATTTGCCCAGGGTGCCCGCCTGCGAGCCCGGCTCTAGCCCCGGCCAGAACTCTGCGGCGCATCAGTGCGGTGAGCCAGGCTGAAATTGAGGGAGGGTGTGCGGGCGGGTGGGTGAGTGGGTGGGCTGGTGGTGCCTTGAGGAGCTCCCTCCAGGGCTATGGATCCACGTTTCCTTCAGGGAGAAGAGTTGGCCCTTCCCAGAGCTAATGACATTTTCCTTCCTTGGCAGAAACTGTCAGAGAAGAGAGAAGAGGCGTCGTGTCAAGAGAAGAGAGAAGAGGCTGCGTGTCAAGAGAGAAGAGGCGGCGTGTCAAGAGAAGAGAGAAGAGGCGTCGTGTGGAACGGCGAGGCGAGGAGCGGCGTGGGGCAGAAGAGGGGGCACGAGAAAGGCACCCTGGGCAAAGGGACCCCCTGTGGGCACAGGGGGAGGTCACGTAAGAGCATGATGGCACCTTTGGGGTGCCGTGAGGAATGTTGTGTGCTGGGCGACCTCCCTGTAAGCAGGGCTCAGGTCTTTGCTACTGTTGGTTTTGGCCTTTGGCCGTGTTGCTCCTTTGGCTGCCCGGAGAGCGTGGCAACCCTGTAAGGAGGGTGAGAGCCAGCGTCTCCGCACCCGAGGGGGAAATGGAGCTCTCTGGACCCCCAGGCCACCCTGTAAGCAGGGGAGGGCCATTTCCCTGCCCAACTTCTCTGCCCCAGCAGCTTTCTGCCTGCTGGTGGCCTACCCAGCGTGACCCCCTGTTGTCAGGGCGTGTCACAGCATTTGCCCCTTGGCCTGTTGAAGTTCTCTGGCTTCCACACAGGCCTGGGCATGGTCTGAGGCTTTCCTCTCTTGCTGGTGAGTAGGGTGAAACCCCAGACATTGGCTGCACAGAGACCGTCTCCCTTTTTGGGACGTTCTGTTTTGTGTGTCTTGTCCTTGTCAATCAATGTGTGTGAGTGGTGAGGGAGTGAGTGAGCTTATCCTTTAGGCCCCTGTTTTAATTGCTGCAGCTTAGCTTAAACCTCCCTGGAGGGAGAGCAGGGATCTGTGCAGTAACAGGGGGGTCCCCTCTAAGTCCATGAGCGGAGGGACGGTCTGGACTCGCCCCTTCTTTCCAAGGACGGTGCCAAGCCACTTAGTTGTGGTGCAGGCAATGCGACCTGCCTGTAGTCAGGACCTGGGTCTCTGCCTGCATGGCTGCCTGTCCTGCTGGTGACCTGCCAGCGTGACCCCCTGTTGTCAGGGTGTGTCGCAGTATTTTCCCCTTGGCGTGTTGAAGGTCTCCAGCTTCCACGCACAGTCCCAATCTGTGGAGCCCTTTGTTCCCTGGAGCAGCCCCAGCCTGCTTTAAGCAGGGCATGGGAGGCTGTTCTTAGCCAGCCCACAGGAACGAGCCCTCCCTCGCCCTTTAGAGGGTGCAGGTTGAGGAAATGCAGTGCCACAGGTTGCAGGCCCACCTTTGGCTGGGCTGACCTCCCCCTGGTTGGGGTCGAGGTTGTGCGCTGGGCTCCTGAAGGACTACGTGATGAAAATGATGATGATGATGATGATAATGATAATGACAATGATAATGATGATGATGATAATGATGATAATGATAATGACAATGATAATGATAATGATAATGGTAATGTTGATGGTGTGGTGCAGCCAGGAGGCCCGCCCGTAACTCGGACGCAGGTCGGAGCCTTGGGCTCCCTGGAGCTTATTTGGGAATGTCTGGCCCTAGTCTTTGAGAGGCTCGGGGCTGTATCCGCCAGTCCCCCGGCCTTTAGCTCTGAAGCTCCGGTACCTGGCTGTGGAGTCTCGTTCCTGTTGGTGCAGGGGGAAGGCCGAGCTCTGCGGCTCCCTGGGTGTGGACCAGCCTGTAAGCAGGTCCTGGGTCTGGGAGCCTTTGTGCTCCCTCAGCTGGCAGCCTGTGTGGTGTGACCGCCCCGCTAGTGGGGTGAGGGTGAAGGTGCCCCTCAGTCGGA
Organism: Melopsittacus undulatus; assembly: GCF_012275295.1. Classification (NCBI taxonomy): domain Eukaryota; kingdom Metazoa; phylum Chordata; class Aves; order Psittaciformes; family Psittaculidae; genus Melopsittacus; species Melopsittacus undulatus. The sequence goes on from NC_047535.1 coordinate 45,140,200, forward strand.
GAGAAGGAGCCTCCGAATGCCTTAAGGACCAGGGCCACCCTGTAAGTCAGGGCCCGGCCATGAGTCCTGGGCGCTTTACAGTGCAGGCCACGGCTCGGGCCCCCTGTGAGCAGGGGTGCGCAGCCTCTGTGGCCGTTGCTTTGCATGCCCAGCGGATTTGCCCAGGGTGCCCGCCTGCGAGCCCGGCTCTAGCCCCGGCCAGAACTCTGCGGCGCATCAGTGCGGTGAGCCAGGCTGAAATTGAGGGAGGGTGTGCGGGCGGGTGGGTGAGTGGGTGGGCTGGTGGTGCCTTGAGGAGCTCCCTCCAGGGCTATGGATCCACGTTTCCTTCAGGGAGAAGAGTTGGCCCTTCCCAGAGCTAATGACATTTTCCTTCCTTGGCAGAAACTGTCAGAGAAGAGAGAAGAGGCGTCGTGTCAAGAGAAGAGAGAAGAGGCTGCGTGTCAAGAGAGAAGAGGCGGCGTGTCAAGAGAAGAGAGAAGAGGCGTCGTGTGGAACGGCGAGGCGAGGAGCGGCGTGGGGCAGAAGAGGGGGCACGAGAAAGGCACCCTGGGCAAAGGGACCCCCTGTGGGCACAGGGGGAGGTCACGTAAGAGCATGATGGCACCTTTGGGGTGCCGTGAGGAATGTTGTGTGCTGGGCGACCTCCCTGTAAGCAGGGCTCAGGTCTTTGCTACTGTTGGTTTTGGCCTTTGGCCGTGTTGCTCCTTTGGCTGCCCGGAGAGCGTGGCAACCCTGTAAGGAGGGTGAGAGCCAGCGTCTCCGCACCCGAGGGGGAAATGGAGCTCTCTGGACCCCCAGGCCACCCTGTAAGCAGGGGAGGGCCATTTCCCTGCCCAACTTCTCTGCCCCAGCAGCTTTCTGCCTGCTGGTGGCCTACCCAGCGTGACCCCCTGTTGTCAGGGCGTGTCACAGCATTTTGCCCCTTGGCCTGTTGAAGTTCTCTGGCTTCCACACAGGCCTGGGCATGGTCTGAGGCTTTCCTCTCTTGCTGGTGAGTAGGGTGAAACCCCAGACATTGGCTGCACAGAGACCGTCTCCCTTTTTGGGACGTTCTGTTTTGTGTGTCTTGTCCTTGTCAATCAATGTGTGTGAGTGGTGAGGGAGTGAGTGAGCGAGCTTATCCTTTAGGCCCCTGTTTTAATTGCTGCAGCTTAGCTTAAACCTCCCTGGAGGGAGAGCAGGGATCTGTGCAGTAACAGGGGGGTCCCCTCTAAGTCCATGAGCGGAGGGACGGTCTGGACTCGCCCCTTCTTTCCAAGGACGGTGCCAAGCCACTTAGTTGTGGTGCAGGCAATGCGACCTGCCTGTAGTCAGGACCTGGGTCTCTGCCTGCATGGCTGCCTGTCCTGCTGGTGACCTGCCAGCGTGACCCCCTGTTGTCAGGGTGTGTCGCAGTATTTTCCCCTTGGCGTATTGAAGGTCTCCAGCTTCCACGCACAGTCCCAATCTGTGGAGCCCTTTGTTCCCTGGAGCAGCCCCAGCCTGCTTTAAGCAGGGCATGGGAGGCTGTTCTTAGCCAGCCCACAGGAACGAGCCCTCCCTCGCCCTTTAGAGGGTGCAGGTTGAGGAAATGCAGTGCCACAGGTTGCAGGCCCACCTTTGGCTGGGCTGACCTCCCCCTGGTTGGGGTCGAGGTTGTGCGCTGGGCTCCTGAAGGACAACGTGATGAAAATGATGATGATGATAATGATAATGACAATGATAATGATGATGATGATAATGATGATAATGACAATGATAATGACAATGATAATGATAATGGTAATGTTGATGGTGTGGTGCAGCCAGGAGGCCCGCCCGTAACTCGGACGCAGGTCGGAGCCTTGGGCTCCCTGGAGCTTATTTGGGAATGTCTGGCCCTAGTCTTTGAGAGGCTCGGGGCTGTATCCGCCAGTCCCCCGGCCTTTAGCTCTGAAGCTCCGGTACCTGGCTGTGGAGTCTCGTTCCTGTTGGTGCAGGGGGAAGGCCGAGCTCTGCGGCTCCCTGGGTGTGGACCAGCCTGTAAGCAGGTCCTGGGTCTGGGAGCCTTTGTGCTCCCTCAGCTGGCAGCCTGTGTGGTGTGACCGCCCCGCTAGTGGGGTGAGGGTGAAGGTGCCCCTCAGTCGGAGAGAAGGAGCCTCCGAATGCCTTAAGGACCAGGGCCACCCTGTAAGTCAGGGCCCGGCCATGAGTCCTGGGCGCTTTACAGTGCAGGCCACGGCTCGGGCCCCCTGTGAGCAGGGGTGCGCAGCCTCTGTGGCCGTTGCTTTGCATGCCCAGCGGATTTGCCCAGGGTGCCCGCCTGCGAGCCCGGCTCTAGCCCCGGCCAGAACTCTGCGGCGCATCAGTGCGGTGAGCCAGGCTGAAATTGAGGGAGGGTGTGCGGGCGGGTGGGTGAGTGGGTGGGCTGGTGGTGCCTTGAGGAGCTCCCTCCAGGGCTATGGATCCACGTTTCCTTCAGGGAGAAGAGTTGGCCCTTCCCAGAGCTAATGACATTTTCCTTCCTTGGCAGAAACTGTCAGAGAAGAGAGAAGAGGCGTCGTGTCAAGAGAAGAGAGAAGAGGCTGCGTGTCAAGAGAGAAGAGGCGGCGTGTCAAGAGAAGAGAGAAGAGGCGTCGTGTGGAACGGCGAGGCGAGGAGCGGCGTGGGGCAGAAGAGGGGGCACGAGAAAGGCACCCTGGGCAAAGGGACCCCCTGTGGGCACAGGGGGAGGTCACGTAAGAGCATGATGGCACCTTTGGGGTGCCGTGAGGAATGTTGTGTGCTGGGCGACCTCCCTGTAAGCAGGGCTCAGGTCTTTGCTACTGTTGGTTTTGGCCTTTGGCCGTCTTGCTCCTTTGGCTGCCCGGAGAGCGTGGCAACCCTGTAAGGAGGGTGAGAGCCAGCGTCTCCGCACCCGAGGGGGAAATGGAGCTCTCTGGACCCCCAGGCCACCCTGTAAGCAGGGGAGGGCCATTTCCCTGCCCAACTTCTCTGCCCCAGCAGCTTTCTGCCTGCTGGTGGCCTACCCAGCGTGACCCCCTGTTGTCAGGGCGTGTCACAGCATTTGCCCCTTGGCCTGTTGAAGTTCTCTGGCTTCCACACAGGCCTGGGCATGGTCTGAGGCTTTCCTCTCTTGCTGGTGAGTAGGGTGAAACCCCAGACATTGGCTGCACAGAGACCGTCTCCCTTTTTGGGACGTTCTGTTTTGTGTGTCTTGTCCTTGTCAATCAATGTGTGTGAGTGGTGAGGGAGTGAGTGAGCTTATCCTTTAGGCCCCTGTTTTAATTGCTGCAGCTTAGCTTAAACCTCCCTGGAGGGAGAGCAGGGATCTGTGCAGTAACAGGGGGGTCCCCTCTAAGTCCATGAGCGGAGGGACGGTCTGGACTCGCCCCTTCTTTCCAAGGACGGTGCCAAGCCACTTAGTTGTGGTGCAGGCAATGCGACCTGCCTGTAGTCAGGACCTGGGTCTCTGCCTGCATGGCTGCCTGTCCTGCTGGTGACCTGCCAGCGTGACCCCCTGTTGTCAGGGTGTGTCGCAGTATTTTCCCCTTGGCGTGTTGAAGGTCTCCAGCTTCCACGCACAGTCCCAATCTGTGGAGCCCTTTGTTCCCTGGAGCAGCCCCAGCCTGCTTTAAGCAGGGCATGGGAGGCTGTTCTTAGCCAGCCCACAGGAACGAGCCCTCCCTCGCCCTTTAGAGGGTGCAGGTTGAGGAAATGCAGTGCCACAGGTTGCAGGCCCACCTTTGGCTGGGCTGACCTCCCCCTGGTTGGGGTCGAGGTTGTGCGCTGGGCTCCTGAAGGACAACGTGATGAAAATGATGATGATGATAATGATAATGACAATGATAATGATGATGATGATGATGATGATAATGATGATAATGATAATGACAATGATAATGACAATGATAATGATAATGATAATGGTAATGTTGATGGTGTGGTGCAGCCAGGAGGCCCGCCCGTAACTCGGACGCAGGTCGGAGCCTTGGGCTCCCTGGAGCTTATTTGGGAATGTCTGGCCCTAGTCTTTGAGAGGCTCGGGGCTGTATCCGCCAGTCCCCCGGCCTTTAGCTCTGAAGCTCCGGTACCTGGCTGTGGAGTCTCGTTCCTGTTGGTGCAGGGGGAAGGCCGAGCTCTGCGGCTCCCTGGGTGTGGACCAGCCTGTAAGCAGGTCCTGGGTCTGGGAGCCTTTGTGCTCCCTCAGCTGGCAGCCTGTGTGGTGTGACCGCCCCGCTAGTGGGGTGAGGGTGAAGGTGCCCCTCAGTCGGAGAGAAGGAGCCTCCGAATGCCTTAAGGACCAGGGCCACCCTGTAAGTCAGGGCCCGGCCATGAGTCCTGGGCGCTTTACAGTGCAGGCCACGGCTCGGGCCCCCTGTGAGCAGGGGTGCGCAGCCTCTGTGGCCGTTGCTTTGCATGCCCAGCGGATTTGCCCAGGGTGCCCGCCTGCGAGCCCGGCTCTAGCCCCGGCCAGAACTCTGCGGCGCATCAGTGCGGTGAGCCAGGCTGAAATTGAGGGAGGGTGTGCGGGCGGGTGGGTGAGTGGGTGGGCTGGTGGTGCCTTGAGGAGCTCCCTCCAGGGCTATGGATCCACGTTTCCTTCAGGGAGAAGAGTTGGCCCTTCCCAGAGCTAATGACATTTTCCTTCCTTGGCAGAAACTGTCAGAGAAGAGAGAAGAGGCGTCGTGTCAAGAGAAGAGAGAAGAGGCTGCGTGTCAAGAGAGAAGAGGCGGCGTGTCAAGAGAAGAGAGAAGAGGCGTCGTGTGGAACGGCGAGGCGAGGAGCGGCGTGGGGCAGAAGAGGGGGCACGAGAAAGGCACCCTGGGCAAAGGGACCCCCTGTGGGCACAGGGGGAGGTCACGTAAGAGCATGATGGCACCTTTGGGGTGCCGTGAGGAATGTTGTGTGCTGGGCGACCTCCCTGTAAGCAGGGCTCAGGTCTTTGCTACTGTTGGTTTTGGCCTTTGGCCGTGTTGCTCCTTTGGCTGCCCGGAGAGCGTGGCAACCCTGTAAGGAGGGTGAGAGCCAGCGTCTCCGCACCCGAGGGGGAAATGGAGCTCTCTGGACCCCCAGGCCACCCTGTAAGCAGGGGAGGGCCATTTCCCTGCCCAACTTCTCTGCCCCAGCAGCTTTCTGCCTGCTGGTGGCCTACCCAGCATGACCCCCTGTTAGTAATCTGGCTATAAAAGCATAAGGTCAAGAATGGAAGATGGGATTAGTAATATTACTTTCCTAAAACATTCTCATTACTTCTCAGTTAAGTGGTTTTATTACTTTGCAGCTCATGCCTTGATTCCCCCCATTCCCTCACCATCTTTTCCTGCTTTCGTTCTTACTCTTTGAAGTGATTTGATATTTTAGCAAAGTGGAGAAGCAGCTATCTCTCTTTTAAGTTAGGAAAGCTGAATTCTTGTCAGTTGCTGTAGTTACTCTTCCCACCAATTATAAGAATCGCACTTTGTATGGTGAAAAAGGAATTAAGGAGCAGGTCAGTTGTTTCCTACCAAAGAAATCCATTCAAGGAAGGAGAAACTCTTTTTTTTTTCCTGAAGTATGAGTTTTGGGTTTTGTTACAGTTCCCCAGCTCCGGAGTTGCCATTCATTGTAAGTAATAAAGCAAAGGTGACAAAAATTGTCAGTGTTTTAGTGTTAATTTATTTTTAGTTCTGCAAAGAACTTGAAACAATGAGTTATTTGTTGGGTCTCACTGCTGCTCGAAGCCTCTTCATCATACAGCAAGTGTGGTGTGCTTAAGGAAGTTAAAAGATCGCGTGGCCTGCTGAGCGTAACAGGTTTTAACCACTTGAGGATCTGTTTTGATGAAATAGGAAAAGGCCAAACAGCATCGTTCTTAAGAGAAAATATGTCAACAGGTAAGTATTTGGAGAATGCATAATAACCTGGGAGCATTAAGCATGAAAAATGCACATCCTAATTCTATTACAAGAAATAGCAGACTGAACAAAGAAGGGCTCACTGGTGTTTTGTAGTTAATAGCACAGCCATCCCTTAGGATTTTTGAGAGGCTGGAGTTGGTGCTGCCAAGTTCATTGTGCATTTGGATTATTTGTAGTTTTCTTTTTTTTTTTTTTTAAATTGAGCTATTCATGATTAGTTTCTCATTTACAGCCATGTGGCTCCATCGAATCACCCTGAAAGGTTAGTTATGAAACATTTATTTCATGGGTAGCACCAAAGCAGAATCAGGACAGCTTTAAATGGGAGGCTGACTAGATACTGACAAATATGATTACAACCAATATTTGGTTAAAAAAAAACCCAACCTTGCAATTCATCCTTGACTAAAGATGTAGGTATATTTCCATATATAAGCATTTGTGTGAGGGTGGAGCTGAAGCCTAAGAAGCTATGTGATAAAGAGAAACAACTTGCATTAATGGGGATGGAACATCTACTTTGACAACTGGGAACATTTATAAACTTTTATTGTGTTTACCCTATGTTGAAAACAACTATGAGAGTTACAAAACGACAGCTGATTGTAGGTTTGAGTTTATTTGCAAACTTTACAAAATCAAATAAATTACAGCTACTGTTTAAAGCTATTAACTACACTTATCATCAGCAGACTTTGCTTGTGGTTTAATACAATGATGGCAATATATTCCACCTTGGAAAAAAGGAAGGGCTAATATATTCAAACTAAGGGTTATCCAAGGCTCTAATTATCTTAGAGTACCTCTGTCGATTTGCAAATTAATCACATTCTTCAAACTGTACAAAGCAACAACAGCCCATGCATGATCTCATACTCCTAAGTTAGCATAATGTTTACAGTGATACAGCATTGTCAGAGTTTAAATCTCTTGATCTAAACAATTTGACTTCAAAATTGCCCATCTTCAGTTGTTTTCCTTGTGGCAGCCTTCCTGTTTTGCCTTATGGAACTTGCTCTTAAGGTGGGGATTACAAATGGTAGCATCTTTCCACCTTTTTGAAGTACCAATGGGAAAAACATGGAAGTCAGATGCTTATGTTATCCAGCAATATTGTGAAGTCCTTCAGTTTTTCAAGTAAAAAATAGATTTGTCTTGGCAGAAATAGATGCGTAAGATAGTAGTCAAAATGGAGAAATCAACTTTAATTCCTCAGTGATAAGCATGTGTAATAAATAATAAAATATTATTCCTGGCCAAAAAGTAGAGTTTCCAGTTCATGGGAAACTTCACTGTATAGAACTTCCCATGGACTGCAAATTGAGGTTATTTTGTCAGAGATGGATGCTCAAGTTTCCAGAACGCACAGCAAGGTATGTTCCCCAAGCCCTGTAGCTGCAGCAAAGCTGACAGAACTGCATCAACTAAGCCATTTCTAGGACAATGTGAGAGAATGTAAAGGCTCACTGGACTGTCTTGGAGGTGTGTGCTGAAATCCTGTGAGCATGGACCTGGGAGAGTTTGCCTGGTGGGCTTCTCCCAGAGCTACTCATCCTGTGATGTGGCATCTAGAATGTTAGTGGTATTGAATTTCTCTGTGTGAACACTGAGCAGAATCTACACAGCCCAGGCTGCTGAAGCCCTGTCCTGCACATCCTCCCAAATGCAAAGACCTTGGAAGGCAGCAGCATGGCCTCCTTCACAGTGTTTGTTGAGGGGATTCTAATGTGTTTGATACGTGGCTCTTTTCAGTCTCTTCTGCTGTTTTTGCTCTTTGTATCCATGGAATTGGACTGGAACTAGAATGAGTTTAACCCTAGGTTGGTTTTGGTTTGTTTTTTTTTTAATACCTGGTGAGCAGACTGAAAAAGGTATCAGCTTTCTAGGTGTAGCTCTACCATATCTTTATTTGATGCTGATGTTCTTTGAATCTGAAAAGGGTATCAAAAGGTATTTTGAGGGTATCAAAAGAATATTGAGGGTATCAAAAGAATAAAAAGTCAACTTACGTGAATTAAAAGCTTGGGTGGATTGAATGAAAATGTGATAATATCACAAAAAAGGTGCATTTGTAGTTCAGGAACATAAATTCACTTTGCATATAACATAAACATACTAATACATGTCTCTTAAATATGTTTAAAGCTATATACTACAGAAAAGTATAGTTTATGTAGCAACATATACCATTCAAAGCAAGTATTATAAAGCTAATAGGCATGTTTTACAGGCAGAGAGAATGTATACAAACCTAGTCTACAAAGTGGATGAAGCCATTATGTAAGTCTAAAGTTGTCAGAGTGATCTATTATAACTATTTCTACTGTCAGCTGTTCCACATAGTGCAAATTCAGAAACGTACTCATCCTGATAGGGGAGAGTGTTTAGATATTATTCCAACTATTTATTAATTTTCCTGATTTCTACAGCGCCTATCGCAATGATCATTTTTGTTCTGGGGATTAATGCAAAAAGCAGAAGGTGAACATGAAAAGCTAACAAAAGTGTCATGTTCATGACTTGATTATAAATCAAAGGTTATGAAGGAATGACATGGCTCAGAGAATGGGTGCTGGAGGCCAGTCTTTCAGCAGAGGGTCATGTTTAGAAACTAGAACAGGTGGGAGGGAACATAATGTCATTACTGATGGTGTTTGTCACCTATGTGAGAGAGAATGTGCTCTCCATTCAGTCCCTAGTATGCTGCATACAAATAAAGGATCTAAGTGGGCAGTAATGTGAACCTTGCTGGCATTCTCTGCAAAGAGGTTGTGGGCTACTGTTTTGGCATCCAGAACTAGTTGCTGAATGTTTCTTGTCTCTTTTCACACAGAAGATGCTTCTCTAGGCTTAGGAGTGAGGCAGTATTTTAAAAGGTTTTCCTGTCACTAATGTTGCTGCTTTTTTTTCATGGTGTGCTGCTAGAAATCTGTCAGTTCAGTTACAAATGCTATTCAAACATTTCAACAATATCCTCACTGTGAAAGTTACTTTAATTGTCTTGCTGTGTCTGCTTTCCTTTTAAAAGGTAAAGTAAAATATGTTGCTGCATCCTGACAGTTGTGCTTCTTCCCAAGGAGCAGGAAAGCTCACAGCTTTGAGCCAGGTCCTACAAAATTTATTATCCATTTCATGTGTTAGAATTTGACAAAAAGAAGTACATTAGACACCATTGTGAAGTCAACGTACGTAAGTCTGAGAGGATTTAACCAGCTATATAGGCAGGAAATAATAAGGAAATCATTGGTTTCTTTGCTGTAAGGTCTGTCTTGTTACTTAGAGTTGGGGTTTAGAGTTTATGTTTTGTTTAAGTTTACTGCAAAATTTTCTTTGAGCCTGCAGAACGTTCCTGGCACGTTTGTTGTTGAAACAGACAGAGATGTTTCCACCAAGCCCCATAGTTTTCATAAAATGCCATATTTTTCAGAGTATCATATAATTAGAGAAAATAGGCAATAATTAAACATCCCATCCAATCTGTAGACAGCGAATAAAACCATCAAAAGCTGTTAGCACTGAGCAGCTGAATATTGCTTGACATTATCATTTGCACAGATGAGATATATGTTACAAAGGGCATCTTAACATTTTGAGTCTTTACCTAACTTCACTTTGTAGTTTCTAGCTTTTTCCTCTGGATTATCATTTGGGGTGAAGGGACCTACACTGAACCAGGGCTTTGCTGTTTGCCTGTTCAGGCAAAGAGCATGAGTTTAGTGACTTTTTCTCTATTTTATTCTGCAGCAGTTTTGTGTGTGTATTTGTATTTTGTGTTTGTATTACTGAGGCTGATCTGGAACTTTGTGCAGGATTTTTTATTGTGCAGTTATGGTTCCCTTGTGTTGCCAGCCATTAACAGCCGGCTTATTCCTTTAATAAATAGTTTATACATGTATCTATCGAAACAAAATACATGGTGGGTATCTGGTCCTGTAACAATAAAATTGAATGTTCCCCAGGTAGCATTCACTTGTAATGTATTTGTGTTACAGTTCCCTGGGCTCTAAGTAGGTGATGGGACTGAATTTAGGGAATGGTAAAATTAAAATGGAATCAGATTTCACCACTGTTGCTTTATGAATTTTGACTGTGCTACCCAACTACATAAATGCTTATAGGAGAAGCCAAAAATAAACTGATTTTTGCTTCTTGGAGGCAATTTTGAGTTCTTTGTGCTTTTCTCTTATGTTGACTTCCTTGAGTCTAAATTTTTATCAGTGTGGAGATTTAATTGAGATAGGTGATAAGATGGGTGGGAGGAAGGTTATACCTGTTCAAGTGTTTTAACTGGAAGTTTCAGACAACAGTATTGTAAGAGATTAACATGTTAATAGAATATTTGGCTTTTCTTGTGGGATATTGACCTTTTGTTTTGATGTGATTTTACCAAATTTACTTTGTATTGCTTCTCTGGTAACCCATTGTATTGTCAGCATGTATATATTGAGATGTGTTGTCAGCATGTGTGGAGACAGTGTTCTTACAGGAGAATGGATATTTGGTACATGAGCTCTGAATAATTCCGAGGGATACAGCAAGGCCGTGGGAGGCCTGAGGAAGCCTAAGCAAGCAAGATAAGAAGAAGCTGGGATTCACTGAGTGATGAGAACTGTGGACTGTTGGCAAGCGTTGGAGGTCAAGTTCTCACACCTGTGCTTAACCAATTCTATGTTAGTCACTAAGGGTCTTCAAGACAAGTATCCAATCATGATATGCCAAATTGCTGTAGGTGTGTGTAAGCAATAGTGTATAAAGAGTTAATGCTTTGCAACAAATGCCTTTTTGTCTGATCATATTGGTCTCTGACTGAGTCCTTTCCGCAGCAAATGGTGCCCGAACAGGGACCCTCTATAAGTTCACATTGAAAAGGAAGAGGGTGTGAATCGCTGGGCCGTGAAGAAATCGGCTGGAATCGATCTGGCTGGACCAGGATCGGGAGGCAGAAGCCTCAGAGGAGGGAATCCTCGGATCGGAGCCTTGTGAGCCCGGAAGACACTGCTGCTGAGAAGGCTGCTGCCGATAGGCTGTGGTTTGAGCTGTGCAAAGCAGGGTGAGCAACTTTGAAAACAAAAGGTAATGATAACTCACTCTAGCTGTTATTAGTGACTGTAGTTTTGTTGTGTATTGATTCAAGCTTGTTTTCCAGCCAGTGTAGTATCAACAGCACGTAAGGGATTTGATTCAGTGATGCTGTCAGCATGGCTTCCTGAATAGGTTAGTCGAATCACCTTCCGATACAGTGGGCTGTCCAGTATGCAGACAGGCCGGTCGGACACAAGGGCCTTGTCTTTTCCTGGGACACTGGCAGGCTGATCAAATATAAAGGGTTCAAGGAACCCCCTTTATAATGTTACAATGTGGTCTGAGCTATAGGGGTCAGGAAGTATTGCTCTTGATTCTGCTTGTGTGACAGAAAAAAAAGGGGGGGGGGAGTGCAATGATGGATAAACCCCTTTGACTTAAAAATGTGCAGTCTATTTCTGCAGCTGCTTCACATTCCGTTTGCATCAGAATGCTTCTGCTTTAAGGAATCGCTGTAACCTGTCTACTTCTCAAGAACTGATAACCTGGGAGAGGGGGTATATTTGTGTCCTCCTACCTACAGGTCCACAGCAGCTGCCTGCAAAGTTTGTCAAGCCTTGCCATGAGCTGGACAGACGAGTGGAAGAACTCGATGCATCATCTACAGAAGCTGACCGTGAACACCCCAAGCAGAATGAGATAGAGAGAAACAAATGATGGTAAAACATCACTTGGGGGCAACTGAAAAGTAACAGCTTGAATATGCATGCTTGTAAAGTAGCTATTATTAGAGGTTGGGATTTTGCATATAAAACCACCTGTATTTACTAGCCAGTTGCTAATAAGAAACTATACCTTGTATTGTATGGATTTGTCACTTGTAAAAGAGATGTTAAAGAATGCAAATTTGCAGCAGCTGCTAGAAAATGCTAAGGTAAAAGCTAGAAATATTCTAATATGATGGTACTGTTACAAAGCAGGTAATGGAACAAATTAAGAGGGTGGGAGAAGTCCACTGGTAAGAAGTTTCTTTGCTTAGTTACTCATTGTCATCAGCATCTTCAACATGCTGATGCACTCTGTGATAGTTACTCTGCTAATGTAAATCTGTGTGTGCTTTGCTGTAGTAGTGACTTGTTACTGGGTTAAGCAGGTGAAACTCTGCATTGACAACAAGGTTCAAGGACTGAGATTGGCCAAACGCCTGCTACCACAGTCAAGGGCAAGACTGTGTTGGCCTCTGTGTCTGCCACCAAGAAGAACCTTTAGCTCCGCTGCTGGCTGCAACCCAGCAGGCATAGAGCAGTGGAGACACATGTCATGCCAGACATTGATGTGAGGGATGGCCTCTGCTGTTATCAGAGAGCCATCCAGGAGAAAAAGGACAGGCCCAGCTGTGTACAGCTATCAACAGGACCATACTGGCTGCCAGTGAAACATACCAAGCCGCAGAACTCAACCACATAAAGAAACAGCAATGGTAGAAATCTTTGTAATATTTGATCTATTATGTGTGACCGTGGGTAATGGACAAGTATACTGAGCACATCTGTTAAATCCCCATTATGCCAACCTGTTACATGGTGTGTAGGATTCACTGGTATGCCACATGTTATAAAGGTTCCAGTGACTTCAAATCAGACTAATCTTACTGAAATAATGCTGCCTAGAGTAGTGGGTTGTTATGTTACACAAGTCCAGCAGTGACAGAGCAGACAAACCAAATTGTAAAAAACTTTTTGTAAAACTAAAAAGGGGGAGATGTGGAGACAGTTCTCACAGGAGAATGGGTATTTGGTACATGAGCTCTGAATGACTCTGAGGGATACAGCAAGGCCGTGGGAGGCCTGAGGAAGCCTAAGCAAGCAAGATAAGAAGAAGCTGTAATTCACTGAGTGATGAGAACTGTGGACTGTTGGCAAGCGTTCGAGGTCAAGTTCTCACACCTGTGCTTAACCAATTCTATGTTAGTCACTAAGGGTCTTCAAGACAAGTATCCAATCATGATATGCCAGATTACTGTAGGTGTGTGTAAGCAATAGTATATAAGGAGTTAATGCTTTGCAATAAAGGGCTTCTTGTCTGATCAAAAAAAAAAAAAAAAAAAAAGGGGGGGAGTGTAATGATGGAGCAAACTCCTTGACTGTTAACACTGTACAGTTACTTCTGCAGCTGCTTTACATCCTTCACAATCTTTCTGATCATTCTGAATCTATTCACAAGAAATTGTTTGAACTTAAAAAATGAAAGAACTTACTGTAGAAACAAATCCTATAGACTCTTGGTTAAAATCGTTAGGAATAAGTAGTTGGTTAAGGAGTTTAATCATGATGTTTAGCGGACCAATAATGATTATGTTGTTAATTTTGTTTTTTGGACCTTGTTTGTTACAATGTATTATGCAACGCATGCAGCAGATGACGAACGCCTTATTTGAAAAAAGAGGGGGAGATGTTGGGGGTCGAGCATGGGCGCTTGAACAGGCTTACAGCAAGCTGTGAGAAAGTGAACTTATGACCCCAGGTTAAAAGAAGAAGAAGCGTCAAGATCAGCAAAACAGGAATGCAATAACAGGATGCCAGTAATTGCAGAAGCATGATGTAACGCTAAGCTGAAGCGAAGGTGTGAAACCAATCAGGAGAGGTAAAGGGGAGCGTGTATCCCTCGTGGGCAAAGCGAAGCAGCCAATCAAGTAATGCGTGATCGCGTGTAAGACAGTATATTAAGAGCAGCCTTGTAATCAATAAACGGAGCATTTTGTGAACCTACATCGTATCGGTGTTTTCTCCCCTCCACCTGGCCGCGGCACTAGGTCTTGTTTGCCATGAAGATAGAAGCTCTACTCTTCATAATAGTAGTGACATGGGATTCCCTCTGTGATGATGGTTATAGGAGAGCTTGGGGTGCAGAGAGCAGACCCCACAACAACAGAAACCTCTCTTGCAATGAAGTTTCCCCTCCTCCATTCAATTAAAAGTTCAGCAGGATTGCACAAAAGTAGTCCTCAGAGACTTAATGGGATGAAGATTAGGAGACAGCTCTGAGTAGCTTGCAGGATTCTTGTTTGTTTTCATTATCATCTAAATCCACCCTAGAAAATCCGTATCTTTACTTTGCTGCTGTCCTATAATACTGTGCACCAGCATCTTTTAGAGAAGTCAAAATATATTTTCCCATGAACAGATGATCTTGCAACAGATGTTGCTATAAGCGTAGTATCAACTTACACTTTGCTTTAGTACCACCTATTGACTGCTATAGAAAAATATTCCAATTTAATAGTGGAACTTGGATACCTTCAAAACCTCTAGTACAAGTGTACTAGCTTTCCCAAAAGAAAAGGATCATTTATCTTTGTCTCTTGGAGCTACTCCTATTGTTCAAAACCTCTCTGCCTGGAATGAAGCTGTAAATTGCACATACCATCAGTTCCTTTTATAGAAGTTAGCAAGTTTTGGCCCAGCAAGGCATTCCTCTCTCTCATCCGCTCATAAACACATCAACTTCAAATAAAATGCAAGATACTTTGACACTTGATTGCGACTTCAAGTCTAAGCCCATCACAGCACCAAACTGAGAGCATGAGGATTTTCACAGTTTGTAACATAAATCGACATACGGACAACTGGAGATTTTGTGAACCTGTCTGACTTTCTTACATGAGACAAGATGTAGAATGGTATTTGATTCTAAGCAGTGCATTGAGAGCATAACATCTGACAGAGCTAGAGCAAGATTTAAATATTTAAAGTGATACAAAAGGCATGTTTTTCCCCCATGTTTTTTTAAAAAGTAAAAACAGAGTCTGAGAGATACCTTATAACCAGCCCAATTTAACCACCCTTCAGACTCCAGTCCTTGTTGCCTTTTCCCCAGGATTACTGACTTACATCCCATTTACATTCAATCCCCATGCTCAAATTGTGACTGACATTTCTTGTTTCTGGACCAACCAAAGTTGTATCTTGGCTTAGAGGTTACATAAAGTTTTAGTTAGGTTATGTATTTAATTCACATGTTCATTGCTTGGACCAAGCTGGAAATGGATGATGAGCACGGAGAAAAGACTGCTTTTGGCTCATCATATCACCTTGTATTGCTGCATACGTAATGGTGTGTAATCTGGAGTGTACCTGAAGACAAACATGTGCCTTTGAAGATGTAGTTTCAGATCTAGAAAATGCTACAGCAGCTTGGTAATGGGAGCAGTTCCCTTTCTTCAACCTGCCTTGTAAAGCAACACACAACTACTGGCTTTAGTTTTTGAAAAAGACAGAGGTTACTTCTATAAGGTACAATTTGAATTATCCCAGAGAAAACTGAGGTGGAGGAGCTTCATAAAACCTGTAATATGAACGCATGTGAAAATGGTGGGGGAGAGAGAAAAAATCCCACAAGATGGTAGTCTACTGCAAGTAACCAAGACCTGTGGCATTTGTAATAAATGAAATACAGATCCCAGTCTGCATTTCCACCCACTGCATTTTTTCAGGGTCAACATTTAAATTAAGCCCGTATCTGGAGATGAATAATGAGATAGGTACCATTGTAGAATAAGAAAGAGCTAAGTCTGTGCAGAGTTCATCATCAAACTCTGTTCTGCATGGTCTCTGTTCTGCATGGTCACTGTTCTGCATGGTCACTGATTATTCAAACATGCCCAGAAGAGCAAACAAACATAACAAAAACATGGCTACAGGGAACATCTTCATAAATGGTTATTAACTGAGATACAGCGCATGCTGTGCTCCTTATTACAGGACCATACCTGAGAGCCCCGAACCGCACTCAAACACCTGCAGCCCCACGAGCCTCCTCCGGGAGCGCTCGGAGGCAGGAGCAGAGGGATCGGCTCTGCCTTTCTTACCCACGCACCGAGGTGGAACCAAGAGAGGCCACAAGCCTCCCATGGCATCAGGCAGCGTTCCTGCCAAGTGCAGGAGTTACAGGAAAGGGAAGATCCCAGCAGAGGCTGTGACGGGACTGACAATACCCCGAAGGCAAACAGGAGGGCACCTGTGCCTTGCTGTGCCCAGCGGCGAATCCACTCGCCTCTATGTGCCCCACCACACAACACAGCCTCTAACCTTCCCTTTGCACACCAATGGGCTGCTGGCCCTGTGGCAACAAGCACAAAGGGTCCCGAGTGTGCTGTGGGCAAGAAAGCTGCTGAGGGCTGGAGCAGCCATGCTGGGCAAGCCCGGGGCAGAGGAGCTGCTGCTACACCCGCACCAGCCAGAGCACCAGGGATGGGCACACAGGGGGTGAGAACAGCCCCTTTCCTGCACATCCTTAAGGGGCAGCACACAGCTCCCAGCTGAGCCTGGGCATGGGAAGGGCAAACAGCCCTTTCTACCTACAGCCCATGTGCCCCATGGTACAGCCAGGGCCTAGGGAAGCAGTGTGACCATGGAGTGCAGTCATTCCCATGGCAGCAGGTGCTCTGCAGCCTCTTACACACGAGGAACCACAGCAGCTTGTTCTCAGCTGGTTTTATTCCAGCTCTGTCACAAGTGCAGAAGTTTCTCAGCTGTTCCTGTGATTCTCATCCGCACGTGCAGCCCAAGCACCAGTCTGGAACAGGACCCTGCCCATGCAGCCCTGGGAGACTGCAGGACCAAGCTGGACAGGAGCCCAAGAGCTGCCATAAGCCCTTGTCTGCTTCCCACAGATCCAAACCTTAAACCCCCAGATTAATCTTCCCAAGGAATAAGAGTGGCACCAAGTGGGCTATTAGGAGATAACCCACTGTTGCCTTCCTTCCTTGCAGCACAGCTCAGGGGACAGGCTTCCTCTCACTGTGCCTTGCATCCCAGCACACAGACGTGCCTCACCCAGAGCTCCACTGGGGTCTCACGAGAAGAAACTCCCATCACCTCCAGCATCCTGAAATAAAGCAGAAGAAGAGTCTCATTCTGCTCAGCCATCTCCCACCTGACATAGTGTGACACCCACAGCCAGAGATGAACCAGACTGGTTTGTGCTGGAAGGGACCTTAAACCTTACCCAGCTCCAACCCCTGCCACAGGCAGGGACCCCTTCCACTGGAGCAGCTGCTCCAAGCCCCTGTGTCCAACCTGGCCTTGAGCACTGCCAGGGATGGGGCAGCCACAGCTTCTCTGGGCACCCTGTGCCAGCGCCTCAGCACCCTCACAGGGAACAGCTTCTGCCTCAGAGCATCTCAGAGGTTTCTCACCTCTTTTCTGCCTCTTGGAGAAGGGATTTCGCGGCTTCAGGGTCACTCTTCATAAAGGTTTGATATGGAGAAGATGACTCCAGGTAACCCACCACACCAGCGACAGTCATGGGGATGGTATCAAAGATATCGGTAATTCTGGGACACATGGGGGAGAAAGCAGCACTGGCAAGTTACATCTTAGAGGCAGGGGAACAAGGACAACAGACTGACAAGGTGGTGAATATCTGATACCATGAAATACCAACAGATGGAAACAACATCCAGCTGTGGCATTTGGTAGGTCAGAAGCTCCAACTGATGCACTACTAGAGCAGAGATGGTCATTAGGACCATCTAACATAGTCTGTGACCTGATCAGCCCTTTCAACACAGGCCTATTCCCCTCCAGGAGCCAGGACACCAACACGTCTGCACCACCACTGCCAACATGTCCTTTATGCTGCAGAGTCAGCCCCTGCCCCAGGCCCTGGTGGGAAGGGGGCACTGGATCCCTGCAATTCTTGTCAGGTTCTTTCACTCACTGCATTGTTCCCCTTCCTCCATGAAGTGATCAGCCCAGACCCTCAGATTACCATAACTCACCATAAAGAAACCCCTAACCCCGTTCTCCTTGAGCAGGAAGGGCTCTTGCACCCCTCGGACCTCACACGCTGGCCAGCACAGACCCACATCCAATGCAGCAGAAGTGGAAGTGCAGCCACAGTGCATGTGCTGGAAGCTCTGGCAAACCCAGCTCTGACCGAACTGGTGGCAGGGAGAGGAGCGGAGATGCCACCTCCACGCACTGCTGGTGCTGCACCAAGGGGTTCTGCTCACCTCTGCTTGTCTGGGAATGGCAAAGCCTCAAAGATCTCCTTGTAGTCCTCCAAGACAAGTTTTATCCTGTGATGGGAGTGTTTTAAAAGCAGGTCCCAGAACTGTAAAGGCAGTGCATTAGAAACCAACCACAGCCCTGCTGGAAGCTCTCAGCCTCACCTGCCCCTAGATCTGATGCACTCATAAACATTTTCTTAAACACTCCTGGCATTAAAATACACCAAAATCTTTCTTAGCATCAAGAACTTGAGAATACTCTTTTATTATAGAGATGAGGGTCTGCCGCGGAAAGGACTCAGTCAGAGACCAATATGATCAGACAAGAAGCCCTTTATTGCAAAGCATTAACTCCTTATATACTATTGCTTACACACACCTACAGTAATCTGGCATATCATGATTGGATACTTGTCTTGAAGACCCTTAGTGACTAACATAGAATTGGTTAAGCACAGGTGTGAGAACTTGACCTCGAACGCTTGCCAACAGTCCACAGTTCTCATCACTCAGTGAATTACAGCTTCTTCTTATCTTGCTTGCTTAGGCTTCCTCAGGCCTCCCACGGCCTTGCTGTATCCCTCGGAGTTATTCAGAGTTCATGTACCAAATATCCATTCTCCTGTGAGAACTGTCTCCACACCAGGTTATAGTAAGTGGCCTTTGTATGTTCCTGTATGGCCAGGAGCAGGGTCTGGACTTTTGTGCACAAGGAGCTTTCCCCCAGCTCCGCGTGTTGTGCCCGGGAGGAAGCAGGAGGGAGAGATCAGAGGCTCAGATGGGTACGGGGGTGGCGGCTGCGGATGATGGGGCTGTGGGGACACCGCGGTCAGGGGAGGAGCAGGCGGGCGATAGGACCCGGGCGGCACCGCCGAGAGGGGCGGGGCCTGGCTAATTAGGGGGCGGGGTATGTTGGTTGTGGGCGGAGTCACGGGGTGACGGACGCGCCACCTGTATAAAAGGCGAGCACCGGGTAAGCCGGGGCGTGGCTCCGGCGGCTCCTGCATTGGGGTGAGTGTGGGGTCCTGGTGCATCCGGTTCTCCGTGTCCCGGAGCCATCCCCGGCCCCTTCCCGAGAGCTCCCGGCGGCTCCAGCGGGCGCTGCTGCTCCGCAGAGCCGGGACCGACACCGGGGAGGGGCCCCGGGCTCCGGCGGCCGAGTGCTGGGAGCGGAGCCCGAGGGCTGAGCCTGGGCTGGGGCCGCGCTCGGAGCTGGGCAATGGAGTCCTGAGCGTTGGAGTCTGGAAACCAAGCGGGGCCGGTTCGGGGTCAGAACCAGGGACCGGGGGCTGGGGGCTGGACCCGGGGTCACTAAAACCGGGTTTGGGGCTCGGCAATGGAGACCAAGCCCCACGTGTTGGAGTCTGGAGCCCGGCTCATGGGGTCAGTTGGGGGGCTCAGAGAGAGCCCGAGCTGCCCAAAGCAGGTTCCGAGCTTAGACCCAGAGCCCCGTGCATGGAAGTCTCCGCATGAGCCCTCCCTGGGCTGGTGCCGGGGCTCAGGCACAGAGCGGCTCCTGCCTTCTGCCGCTGAGCCCCGGCCCCGGCTGCACCGGGCTCCGGCTGCCGCTGAGGCCGTTCTGTGTCCCGGGGGAAGGTGCCGGCCCCGTGGGGGGGGGGGGAGAAGGCTCTGCCGGAGCCGCAGGCGGCGTTAACCGGGAAGGGAGGAGCGGTGCGGGGGGAACCGGGTGGAACCGGCGCTGGGGCTGCGGCTGCAGGGAGGGGGGATGGAGAGGAGAGAGGCGCGGGCGGGCACGGGAGCAGCGGCTGCGGATGCCGCGGGCGGGCGGTGGGAGCCGGGGCGGCCCCGGCGGCTCCGTTCGCACACAGGGAGCGGGTTCTGGGGCCCTGAGAGCGCTCAGTGCGGCCGTACGGAGATGGACTCGGATGCTGCGGGCACCGTTCCGGAGGGCCCCGTGTGCAGGAGTTGTTGTTTGCATTGGGTCCTCATGAACCCCCTGGGTTGTTGGTGCTGGCTTCAGGTCCAGCGTGAGCAGTGAGGTGAGTGGGAGCAGTGTGCTCCCGGGTGGGCTTGGTTACCCTCGGCAGCACCAGCAGGTTCTGTTGATTGTCCTGGGAGGGCTGTGCTTGCAGAGGAAGGTGTGCAGGAGCTGGGTTCATTGCATCGTGTTTTCCTGAGATGGGAAGGATGAGTTTGGCTTTGCTTTGGGAAGAAGCAGGTCTGGTTTTGTTGGGGTGCTGGCATCTGATGTCCATGGGCTTCTCCTTGACTTCTGCACCTGCTGCCTTGAGCCTTCTGTGTGCTTTGAGGCAGAGTTTAGCGCTGCCCTCTTCCTTGAGGACTTGGAACAACAGCCTGGCAGGGAAAGGAGGTAGGGAAAAGAGGAAGGAATTTGCCTGCTGCCCTTACAGTGGGATGCAGGAAGAAAGTTGTCTCTTTGCTGAAGGTCTTGAACCTCTGAATTGCTACTGAGTCCTGAGGGTACCCGGTGATGGTGCCCCTTTGGGAGCAGGGTTTGTCTGTGCCCTGTGCTATGGGTGGCCAGCAGGCTCTGTGCTTTAGAGAAGTTGCTTGCTATGTTTTAGAGCCTGCTTGTGCTGCCTGTGGTTGATGCTTGCATTGGCACCAGGCCATGACCAAATGCTCGCTGTGTCTTTGTTGAGAGATGCTTTTTGCTTTGCTGAGTGATCCCTGTTCCTTGCACTGAAACATGGAGGACTCTAAAACAATGACATTGGACTCTGTGCCTGTGGTGTTTGCTCTCCGCACTGACTGCTGGCCCCCAAACCCCTTTTGCTTGACCTCTACTGTAAGTAGTCTGTATGGTCTTTGGACTGTGCCTTGTTTACAGCATGCAGCAATAACATGAGGTGTGTCTAACAGTGATGTTATGTTTCAAAGCATTGCATGTGCGTGGCTGCTGTCACTGTCACCATTTACAAGGAGGGAGAAAGAAGCCCAGATCAGACAGAGAACAAGATCAGAGCTTCCCAATGAGTCTGTAGAGGAGCTGAGCCTGAGCCCTTTCCATGGGTCCTGTGCCTCCTCTGCTCTCCCTCAGCTGCTGCCCGAGGCTGGGATAGCCCAAAGCAAAGAGAATGACTCCTGGGGTCCCCAGGTGCTGTAGAAACAAGTGCCTGGGCCCGAGGGCTGATGAGCTCCTACCCACACCTGATCTCAGCCTACCCAGAGCCCCCTTGCTGTGTCTGTGAGAGGGGAAACTGAGGCACGGAGCTGCTGGGTCATCTGCAGGGCCTGCAGGGTCCCTGCTGGTGCAAGCATCAGGGAGATGCCTGTTGGAGGCTGCAGTGCTTGTAATGAAAGGTACTGGAGGCAGAGAAGGTGCTTGCTGCAGTTGGGCATTACTGGCGTTCATGTCCCTCCCTTCCTCCATATATTCTGCAGGAGCTTCTTCTCATATCTCGTGGTTCGCAGCATCCCACCCCTAAATGCCTTTCCTGCTTTCCCTTTGTGGTGTCTGCTGGCTGAGGGAGGAAGCTGTATTGGCACTGCTGTTCTCAAAGGGAGGGTTGCGATGCTATTTGGGAAGCTAACAAAAGCTTAAGGGCAAATCCTGCTTCAGGATGTGCAGCAGGCAAGAAGGCCGGTCTGGATGCAGCCTGGAAGCTGGTGGATGTTGTGGATTGTCCAAGAGATGGGAGTGGGTTTTGGCTGAGGAATTGTTGGAGGATCCTGATGGACTTTCTGTGTGTGCTGGGCAATCTGTTCCCTGTGTCTGCACAGTTGGGGTTTTACAGAAGCTGCATCCTGTTGAGTGTAGTTGAGTTACATATGAATGATCCCTGCTGCTGGGCCTGAGAGGTTCGCGTCTGTCCAAAAGAGCCTTTCCCTCTTGTTGCACTCCCTGATGCTTCCAAGAGCTTTGGTGATGCTGAATTGTACCTGCAAATAGGTTTAGAGCACTCCAGCAATGCTTTTGCTGGGCTAATGTTGTCAATGCTTGTTTGTGTTCCCTCAGCCTTGATGCTGGTCCTGTCTGCACGTGATCCTCCAGAGCAAGACCAGAGGCAATCCAGGGAAGACTGCTGGGATGAATACCTTCCATCCTCACCCTATGTACCAGAAATGGGATCGTCTGACAGTAAGTGACACCTCTATGCTTTCACACATCATCCATAAGTGTAAAATGGCTTTAGTTCCAAGTTACCCCCATGTATTACCCAGAAGCAGCTGAGAAATTGTGGTTTAGCTCTGAATGGACATATTGGTGAGAGATCTGAGGCACGTTTCTCTCTAGAAAATACCCATGTGTTCGTATCAGCCTCAGCTCTGTCTGCAAAGGATGCTGTTCCTTATGCTGCTGCTGAAGTGTGTTTGGGAGAGATCCCAAGCAAGGCTGGCTCTGTCTATATAACAAGCAGAATTTGTCTGGGACCATTTTATTAACTGGAAAAGCTTCTGGAGAAAGAT
Organism: Melopsittacus undulatus; assembly: GCF_012275295.1. Lineage (NCBI taxonomy): Eukaryota > Metazoa > Chordata > Aves > Psittaciformes > Psittaculidae > Melopsittacus > Melopsittacus undulatus. The sequence goes on from NC_047535.1 coordinate 45,162,487, forward strand.
CTCGGTGTATTGGGAATATGATGGGAGATGTAAAGGTCTTTGCTGGTGTTTACTGGTGCTTGGATGTGTGTGGTAGAAGGAGAGCAGGAAGAAGTCCTGTAGTGGTGTGAGCTGAAGCAAGGGAGATGGGTGCTTGGTGACTTGGAAATGACTTTGAGTTCTTCAAGCTTGTTCTGAAGGAGGTCTCATTGCTCTCTTTGGTTAAGGAAGGGGTTTCTGTCAGCCTGGGAAGAACATTTCTAACCCTTGCAGGAGCTGGTAACCCCTGATGTGAAGTGTGGCAGCTCCCTGTCCACCTTCCTTTTGCTGGGGGTTCCGTGGCCAGTGCAGGCTGTAAGGGTTGTGTTGGTCAGGGACATGTTTTGTGCTGGTTCAGCTGGAGGCTGAGTTGGGAGGAGGCAAATGGATGGAGGGAGTGCTCATGAGCAAGCAAAGGGCTGATGCCATCTGCTTTTAGGGATGGTGCAAACAAGGTGAGGAATGGTGTTTGGTGGCTGATTGTTGTGTGGGTTTGGGTTTGATGCTCTGTGTTTGGAGGCTTCCTCTACTCTGGTTCTAGCAGTTTGTGTAATGCTGTTTCCAGGGGAACATGGAGGATTATGCTCTTCCCTAACCTTTAAATGACTTGGGGTTTTACTGAGCACGTCAGGGTTGGAGTCACACCATGAGGGGGAGCTAGAATGTAATAGGAAGGAATACACCTTTCTTGTGGAGTAGTCAGGCTGGTGAGTGTAAAACCAATGTTGTTGAGAACAGAGGAATGAATGGAGGCAATGGGGAAGGAAATTAGCACTTTCTTGTTCTTCCCCCTCCCTTTAAAAAGAGAAAAGAACTTAAAACCCCTTAAAATTCCTTCCAGAACTTGAAATTTCACAGCAATATTTAAATGCCATGATCAGGTTTGCAAAGATGAAAGGGAATAACCAAGTGGAAAGTGATGGCAATGGATGGATGCTGTGGTGGGGCAGTGTGGTGAGGGAGAGTCAGCTGGGTTGAGGTGCCTGTAACCCTAAAGCACATTGATGGGGCACATGAATGTGTCCTCTGGGCCTTGGCAGTTCCCAGAGTGCTTCCCTTGAGGTGGAAGTGATTGAATCTTTAAAGGTAATAATGAAAGAGCCAAGTGTCAATGAGAGCTTCTGGCAGAGTGTGATGGGGCTGTGGTCCTGGGGGGAGATGCTCACTGAGGTGACTGAAGTCAAGAGTACCAATTGAGTGTGGGCAGTGGGCAGGAGCCCTTGTTATTGTGGAAGGCATTGATATGGGAAGGAAAAAGGGGATGGAAGAATTCACTGGTGAGGAGGGGATGTGGGACAGATGAGCAGTGTTTTGTAGCTGTTCCAGCTGTGTGCTTGGTTGCAGGGCAATGAGCCCATTCAGTTTAGCAGGGGCTTCAGCAGTTGATTAATTCATGTGGTCTGGATTTGTGAAATTCACTTTTCACCTTTGTGCTGTCAAAGTCTGTGCCAGAGCCAGGTTATTCTGTGTACACCTCAAGCTCGCATCAGAGATGAGAGGCGCTTGGGGCTGGGCTGTGTATGAAGGTGCTGTGAATGCAGAGATTGCCACTGTTGGAGGGCTGTTGGCATCCCCATTTTTCACACCAACCAATCGAGGCCCAGGGAGAAAACAAGCCCGGGGAGCCCCAGACTGGCCACAGGTGCTGGTGCTGAGCCCTGGGCTTGTGCTGTTGTGACTGGGATGCCCCTTTGAGGTGATGGCCGAAGGTACGTCCTTTCTCCTTGCCCTATGTCCAGGCCCTAATGGCCTGAAGTCACTGTCCCTTGAGGTTCTGTGCCTTCAGTGGAGTCTCCATGTGATTTGCCCACAGTGTTCCAGCAGTTACATCCTCCCCTAGGTGTAAGGTTGCATTTTGGCTTTAGTTGTGGGCTCCTTCCACCTTATGGGACATTTCCTTTTGCAATCCCTGCAGGTGATTTCCTCTTGTTAAAGGCAGTTTCCATCACTGTGCCATAGATGTGCAAGGCTGGGTGAGCACCAGACCGGTGTGCTGGGATAGCCCGGAGGACGCGCTCTCTCTTGTGCTCCAGCACAGGAGGAGCCGTGGGAAGCCTGAAGAAATCTGGGATTAGAGCTCGGAGCAAAACTTCCTTCCCAGCAGCTTTTCCCTGCAGAAAGAGGAGGCTTTTGGCAAGAGACCCTGACGTGTGATGCATCAGTGCAGTGCTAAAGAAAAGGGGGAAAAGACGCTACGTTATTCCCCCTCCTTCCCTCTGCCTCTTCCCAGCAAATTGGGAATCTATGGAATTGTGATCATATGGGGTGAAAACTAATAAAAGGATTAATAAAGTGAGATGATATTCTGACTGGGCAGCTGTTTTGTTGGCACTGGTTTCATGTGTGTGTGTTGGAATTGGGATGGGGGGAATAACGTAGCATCTGGGCTGGTGTAATGACAGTAAAGCAGGCAAGGATGGCCCAATGAGATGGGATTTAGAGCAGCTCCATAGACTGGACATGGAAATAACACCATGTTCCAGAGAGTGAATGGGAGAGCGGTGGCACTGCCTGACCTGCCAGGTCCATGCAACCCCAAATAACCCCTTTGTGTAAAGGGGATCATCTCCCCATGGCTCTGCTGAGCTCCTTCCCTATGGCTGAGGCCGCATGGGCTGTGGGGTGCTTGGCAGAAGTGAGGACAAGCACTGGGTTTCTCCAGTGCAGGGCTCAGCACTGATGGTGCTGCTGCACCTCTTTGTCCCTGTCCCTCCTCCTGCTGACAGTGTGGTCCTTATGTTTCAGTCAGAGGAGGAATCTGTGTAGCTTGAGAGGGGAGAGGGAAACAGATCTGAGCTTGCAGAAGAGAGGTGGGATGTGTCAGGGCCTCCTGAATCCCAGTGTCAGCCGTTAGAGAGGGGCTTTGCTAACCAGTAACTGAACCTCCATGGTGTCTGTCCTGTGTGCTGATCCTGGAAGCCATCCCTTGGGTCACGCTGTGTGCCCACATCTCATGTGGGTCCTTGTGAAGGCCTCCTTGGAGGAGCAGAAAGCAGCAGGGGCTTGAGTGCAGCTGAGGGCAGCAGCCCCTTAGTGTCTGTATGAGCCAGAGCACCCTGGCTGTGCTGTCCTGCTTGCACCCGAGGGTGCTGTGGTGGCCCAAGGCCCACGTGTGTGAGCAGAGCTGCTCTGCAGTGCCTGTGATGATGAGGCCTGGGCACTGCTCACACCCCTGGCTCTTAGATCCCAGTCTCCAAACCCCAGGAGCAACATCCCAGCTTCTCCTCATGCCTCAGCATCCCTGCAGGCGAGCTCTCCTTCCCATAGCCGCTGTGCTCCATGTCCCAGCTCCATTCTTGGCTCTGTGAGGGTCTTGTTGGGATCATAGGGGTGGGATGCTCTGCTTCTCTGCAGGCTGGAAGTTTGCCCGTGGCCCCCTTTGCCTTTGGAGCTGCAGCTTCTGCTTCTCATTAGCTCAATAGGAATATGGATCAGCAGTGTTCAGTGCTAATGGATGTTGTGAACTGAACCAGGCTGAAGATGAGATGAGAGCACATCCTCACTTGTAGGCACAGGGAACCCCTCCAACCAGGGCAGGCTGAGAGCTGACAGAGACCCTCAGCACAGGCCCTGTTTAGAATGAATGGCTCAGACCGTTAAAGGAACCCTTTACCGCATCCCTTTCCTTGCGGTGCTCTGTGAAGGGAGTCCCTGCAGGCCTGAGGGCAGAGTTTGCCGTCCCTGGGCTGGGCTTGGATGGCGGATCCGAGCTGGGGCTGTGGCATTTTCCAGCTGTATGAGAAAACAAAGCGGGGCTCGAGGGAGCGGCAGAGGGGGCAGAGCGGCCGGGGCAGGAGGGAGCTCCGGGCTCAGGAGCAGTCGAGAGCAGCACGGGAGGGAGCGGAGGAGAGCCGGGAATGCTGCGTCTCCAGAGCCGGGAATGCTGCGGCTCCAGAGCTGGGAATGCTGCGGCTCTAGAGCTGGGAATGCTGCGGCTCTAGAGCAGGGAATGCTGCGGCTCCAGAGCAGGGAATGCTGCGGCTCCAGAGCAGGGAATGCTGCGGCTCTAGAGCCGGGAATGCTGCGGCTCCAGAGCAGGGAATGCTGCGGCTCCAGAGCCGGGAATGCTGCGGCTCTAGAGCAGGGAATGCTGCGGCTCCAGAGCAGGAAGGGTCCGAGCGGCTGGGAAGTGAGCAGGCGGGGCAGGAGCCGGTGCTGGGGGCGGGAGGTGTCCGAGGAGCTGTCACCTTTGGACAGTGCTCCAGGTGGGATCGTCCCTCCTGTGGGCAGCGCCCGTCTCTATGGGGCCGTGTCCCTGGAGCAGGGGTGGGCGAGTGCCTCTCATCCGCCGCTCTGTAGCCCGCAGGGAGCCCCGTGTCAGCTCAGCCTAGCGAGGGTGTCGGGAGAGGTGTCCCCATCTCAAGGCACAGCAGCTCTGCGGGATGTGCTTGTCAGGGCAGGTCCGTGAGTGCTTTATGTGCAGGCAGCTCATGGTATGTGCAGGGCACCGCAGGTTGGCTTGAGCTGCACGGATGTGTTTGGGGCTGGCTCCATCCCTCCTGCCTGCGCTGCACGTGCCTGGCTCCCACCCGCTCATCCCATGGGATTAAACCTGCTCAAGGCAAAGCCAGCGCACCCTCGAGATGCTGTTGTCCTCGACAGCCTGGCTGGTAGGATCTGTACTAATGTACCCAAGGCCTTTAGGTGCTCTTCTGCAAGCCCTGGTAACCCCAGAGGGAACAGTGGCTGTGGTGGCAGGTTATAGGGCTGCATCTGCCCCCTGTGTCAGCATCCTTTGCTAAGGAAGGGTTTAGAGCTGCTGAATGTATTGGTGTGGATGGGTGTTTGCTGACTGGGAACACTGTGGCCAAAGTGGAGTTTTCCTGTGCGGGAGCCAAAGCGTTTCTGTGCCTGGGGGCAGCAGAGGCTCACGTCTGTGTCCAGGCTCTCGTCTTTGCATCTCCCCCTGTACGTGTGGGTGAGGAGTTAGGGCATGGGAAAGGGATGGTGGCTGTGAGCTGGGAGAGAGCAGGGAAGTTCCAACTTACACCCACCCCCCATGTGTGACCCCCGAGTGGCCCTGTCCTAGGGGTACTGGAGGGCATTCAGCCAGTGCCGGTCCTGGGGCCAGGCTGGATGGGGCCAGTCCTGGCCCTGCTCTGAGCAGGAGCACCCTGAATGTCTGGGGTTGTTTGAGCTGTGCTGAGCCCCCTCCTTTCCTGGCAGTGCTGCCTTGGGCTGGGAGCACGTCTGTGAGGTGAGGGTGTGAGAAGAGGGTAACGTCTGTGCTGTCTATGGGGTTTTATTCCCTGCCATCCAAGGCTGGCGTAGGCTCTCAGGGAGCAGCATGAGGTGTGGAGCAGGGCTCATCCCGCAGGGCACCCAGGGAGAGGGGCACGGCTGTGATGTTGCTGGTCCTGCATCACTCTCCTCCTGCCCCACAGCTTCCGTAGGCAGCAGCACCCCTAGGACAGGCAGGCTCCCTCTGGAGCAGGGCTGCACATCCCGGGTCCCCACAGATGCTGCCCTTTAGGTCCAGCTCCGCTTTGTGAGGAGCGCTGGTTTGCAGGCCTGTGAGTGAGTGTCAAGTGCCCGGCAGTGGAGGGGTTTTCTGGGATGACTTTGCTGGTTTCAGGTGTTCTGGTACCTGCTGAGGTGCTGTCACTGACAGGGCGAGGTGCAGGGATGCTGGCAATAGGGGATAACGTCATCTCCTGGTCCCAGGCAGGAAGGGCCATCAGAGCTCCTTGGAGTCAAGTGGCACCGCTCTGAGCATTAAATACATATCCAGCAGCGCACACTTCCCATGCATCCCCTCATGAAGGACTTACTTAACCAGGCCCCCTTGCTGTGTCAGTCTGTGTGCTTCTGTACCCGTGTGTCAAGGGGCTGGGCTCTTTACTGCCTTGCAGGCTGCATCTGGCTGCAGAGACCGTTCTGTGTCCCCACTGTGCCCTGTCCCACTGAGCCAGGGAGGGAGGCGGTTGGGAATGCAGGTGGGTGATGGCCTGGTTTAGACTGGGATAGAGCTCGTTTGCTTCCCATGAGCTGGCTCAGCGCTGCACTTCGGGTTTTGTCTGAGACTGATGCTGATAACATCAGACTGATGCTGATAACATCAGATAGAGCTCATTTGCTTCCCCCGAGCTGGTGCAGTGCTGTGCTTTGGGTTTTGTCTGAGACTGATGCTGATAACATCAGCAGTGAGGTTTTAGCTCTTGCTGTGTGGTACTTAGCCCAATCCCAGGACTTGTCAGACTCTTGTGCTGTGCCAGTGAGGAGGGGCACTGGAAGCTGGGAGGGAGCAGAGCCAGGACACCTGTCCCAAAGGAGCCAAAGGATCATCCCATCCCACAGCACGTCATGCCCAGGATAGGAACTGGGGGGAGTTACCTGGAAGGCAGCGATTGCTGCTTGGGTCGGGCTGGTATCGGTTGGTGTCTGCTGAGCCATTGCATTGTGCATCACTTGTGTTCATTGGTTTTAACCTTCCCTTTTGTCCCCTTTAGCTTTACATTCTGTCCCCTTGTTACTTCCCTTATCATTATTAGTAGTAGGACTTGTGTTATCATGTATTTAATTTATATTAAGCATTTTCTGTTGTATATTGTTAAGTTCTGGGCCCCTCACTACAAGGGAGACATGAAGGGGACTTGGCTGGTGGGAAGGGCAGGAGCACAGCACATTGCACTCTAAGCATCATCTTGTGCCTTTGAACCCTGCAGGTGCCCAATGGGCTGGAGGCTGTGAGCATCGAGAGCAAGGGCTGCCTGAGCAGCGGACGGTGAAGAGACAGATGGGACATCGTTGGAACGCAGGCCCAAGGAGAGGCCCCGTGCAGGTAAGGACACACTGGGGACACAGTGTAGGGTATTTGCAGGTTGTCCTCTTGGCAGGGATACAGGCAGTAGTTAAGGGGTGCAGGCAGTGGCAGGAGGGGAAGTGTAGGTGTCAGGCTGGGTAGCTGCAGGTGCAATTTGCCTATTGCAGGTTTCAGGTTGGGAAGCATAGGGGTTAGATGGTATAACAAAGGTGTTAGTTTGGGTAGTGCTGGTGTCACTTTGGGTATTACAGGTGTTAGGTTGGATCCTGTAGGTGGCACTTTGGGAACCAGAGGTGTCAGGCTGGGTAGAGTAGGTGGCACTTGAGGTGGCATTAGGTTGGCTGTCATAGGTGTTAGATTGGGTAGTGTCAGTGTTACTTTGGGTGTCATAGGTGTTAGGTTGGGTATCATAGTGTTAGGCTGGGTATTGTGGGTGGCACTTTGTGTATTACAGTTGTCAGGTTGGATCCTGTGGTAGGTGGCACTTTGGGAACCGCAGGTGTTAGGTTGGGCAGCAGAGGTGGTACATTGGGCATTGGAGGTGTCAGGCTGGGTAGAGTAGGTGGCACTTGAGGTGGCATTAGGTTGGCTGTCATAGGTGTTAGATTGGGTAGTGTCAGTGTTACTTTGGGTGTCATAGGTGTTAGGTTGGGTATCATAGTGTTAGGCTGGGTATTGTGGGTGGCACTTTGTGTATTACAGTTGTCAGGTTGGATCCTGTGGTAGGTGGCACTTTGGGAACCGCAGGTGTTAGGTTGGGCAGCAGAGGTGGTACATTGGGCATTGGAGGTGTCAGGCTGGGTAGAGTAGGTGGCACTTGAGGTGGCATTAGGTTGGCTGTCATAGGTGTTAGATTGGGTAGTGTCAGTGTTACTTTGGGTGTCATAGGTGTTAGGTTGGGTATCATAGTGTTAGGCTGGGTATTGTGGGTGGCACTTTGTGTATTACAGTTGTCAGGTTGGATCCTGTGGTAGGTGGCACTTTGGGAACCAGAGGTGTTAGGTTGTGTAGCATAGGTGGCACTTGAGATGGCATTAGGTTGGCTGTCATAGGTGTTAGATTGGGTAGTGTCAGTGTTACTTTGGGTGTCATAGGTGTTAGGTTGGGTATCATAGTGTTAGGCTGGGTATTGTGGGTGGCACTTTGTGTATTACAGTTGTCAGGTTGGATCCTGTGGTAGGTGGCACTTTGGGAACCACAGGTGTTAGGTTGGGCAGCAGAGGTGGTACATTGGGCATTGGAGGTGTCAGGCTGGGTAGAGTAGGTGGCACTTGAGGTGGCATTAGGTTGGCTGTCATAGGTGTTAGATTGGGTAGTGTCAGTGTTACTTTGGGTGTCATAGGTGTTAGGTTGGGTATCATAGTGTTAGGCTGGGTATTGTGGGTGGCACTTTGTGTATTACAGTTGTCAGGTTGGATCCTGTGGTAGGTGGCACTTTGGGAACCGCAGGTGTTAGGTTGGGCAGCAGAGGTGGTACATTGGGCATTGGAGGTGTCAGGCTGGGTAGAGTAGGTGGCACTTGAAGTGGTGTTAGGTTGGATATCATTGGTGTTAGCATGGCTGCTGTGGGTGGCACTTTGGGAACCAGAGGGGTTAGGTTGGGTGTTGTAGGTGGCACTTGGGGTACTGTAGCTGTTAGGCTGGGTACAGTAAATGGCACTTTGGGTAGTGGGGTATCAGGCTTGGTACTATGGGTGGCACTTTGGGAACCAATTGTGTTAATTTGGGTAGCAAAGGTGGCACTTTTGACTCAGGGTTAGCACAGCTTTATTAGACTGGCTCCATCAGAGGTGCTTGGAAGTTGGACAACTCTTGCTCAGCACTAAAGGCTGACATGGGAGATGGCATCATCCAGGTGTGTGGACTGCCAGGTGCAAGGTGATGTTTTGTGCTCATGGTGTGAGGGGGTTCTTAGGAGGAGGAGGACAAAGAAGATGCAGGAGGCAGCCATTGAAGTCTGTGTGTGGAAAGGAGGTTTATTCCATCCCACAGGATGAAGGCTGTTATTTGGGAAGGATCTGCACAGCTGTGTACATGTGGGAGCCAGCTGGGAAAAGCCAGGGAAGCAAAGGCCTGGAGGAGGGACCAGGCACAGTCTGCCCATGCTCCACATACCAGTGGAGAAGCAGAAGATGATACAGGACAGATAGAAGGATGCAGCATGGCCACAGTGTGGGGCTAGGAGTGCCACAAGGCCAAGATGTGTGGGGAGGAAGCAGGTTGGGCTGGTGGTGGGTAGGAAAGGTGGCCAGTGGCAGACGCATGAAGAGATTGGTGGTGATGGGTGTTCTTCTTGCAGGGACAGGTCGAGCACCCCGGGATGGTCCCTGAAGAGAGCTGCGATTCCAGAAGGGATACGACGTTTGGGATGGACTCTGGACAGGTATAAGAACCCCCTCCCTCCCCCTAGCCCCTCCCCTCGAGAGCAGAGGGAAGGGGTTGGGGGGACGGAAGGGGTTAGGGGAGGGGATGGGGGAGGGCTTAGGGGGGGCAGGGAGGGGCTTCCACTAAGCCCCTCCCTGCCCCCCCTAAGCCCTCTGGGGAGGGAGGGAGGGAGTTAGGGGGGGAGGGAGGCCTCCCTCCCCCCCTAACTCCCTCCTGGGGGGGTGGGGGGAGGGAGGGGGTGGGGGGAGGGAGGGGGGGGGGTGGGTGGGGGGGTGGGGGTGGGTGGGGGGGTGGGTGGGGGGGGGGGGGGGGGGGGTGAAGGAGGGGACTGCTGTACTGCTGTCTTTGTATATATAGAGATGTCTTATCTGGAGGACAGAGTGTCCGGGTCCCCCCTGGTCCCCCCCCCCCCCCCCCCCCCCCCCCCCCCCCCCCCCCCCCCTCCCACCCCCCCCCCCCCCCCCCCCCCCCCCCCCCCCCCCCCCCCCCCCCCTCCCACCCCCCCCCCCCCCACCCCTCCCTCCCTCCCCTCCCCCCTCCCCTCCCACCCCTCCGTCCCCCCCCGCCCCCCCCCACCCTCTACCCCTTTTCCTACCCGCCTCCCACCCCCCCTCCCACCCCCCCAACCTAACACCTACAGTACACAAAGTGCAACCCAAGTTGTCCAACTTCCAAGCACCTCAGATAGGGGGGTTAGACTGGTTAGTCTAATAAAGCTGTGCTAACCCTGAGTCAGAAGTGTCACCTTTGCTACCCAAATTAACACAATTGGTTCCCAAAGTGCCACCCATAGTACCAAGCCTGATACCTACACTACCCAAAGTGCTGCTTATGATACCCAGCCTAACAGCTACAGTACCCCAAGTGCCACCTACAACAGCCAACATAACCCCTCTGGTTCCCAAAGTGCCACCCACAGCAGCCAAGCTAACACCAATGATATCCAACCTAACACCACTTCAAGTGCCACCTACTCTACCCAGCCTGACACCTCCAATGCCCAATGTACCACCTCTGCTGCCCAACCTAACACCTGCGGTTCCCAAAGTGCCACCTACCACAGGATCCAACCTGACAACTGTAATACACAAAGTGCCACCCACAATACCCAGCCTAACACTATGATACCCAACCTAACACCTATGACACCCAAAGTAACACTGACACTACCCAATCTAACACCTATGACAGCCAACCTAATGCCACCTCAAGTGCCACCTACTCTACCCAGCCTGACACCTCTGGTTCCCAAAGTGCCACCTACAGGATCCAACCTAACACCTGTAATACCCAAAGTGACACCAGCACTACCCAAACTAACACCTTTGTTATACCATCTAACCCCTATGCTTCCCAACCTGAAACCTGCAATAGGCAAATTGCACCTGCAGCTACCCAGCCTGACACCTACACTTCCCCTCCTGCCACTGCCTGCACCCCTTAACTACTGCCTGTATCCCTGCCAAGAGGACAACCTGCAAATACCCTACACTGTGTCCCCAGTGTGTCCTTACCTGCACGGGGCCTCTCCTTGGGCCTGCGTTCCAACGATGTCCCATCTGTCTCTTCACCGTCCGCTGCTCAGGCAGCCCTTGCTCTCGATGCTCACGGCCTCCAGCCCATTGGGCACCTGCAGGGTTTAAAGGCACAAGATGATGCTTAGAGTGCAATGTGCTGTGCTCCTGCCCTTCCCACCAGCCAAGTCCCCTTCATGTCTCCCTTGTAGTGAGGGGCCCAGAACTTAACAATATACAACAGAAAATGTATAATGTAAATTAAATACATGATAACACAAGTCCTACTACTAATAATGATAAGGGAAGTAACAAGGGGACAGAATATAAAGCTAAAGGGGACAAAAGGGAAGGTTAAAACCAATGAACACAAGTGATGCACAATGCAATGGCTCAGCAGCCACCAACCGATACCAGCCCGACCCAGCTCGGAACCTGCTTTGGGCAGCTCGAGCTCTCTCTGAGCCCCTCAACTGACCCCGTGAGCCGGGCTCCAGACTCCAACACGTGGGGCTTGGTCTCCATTGCCGAGCCCCAAACCCGGTTTTAGTGACCCCGGGTCCAGCCCCCAGCCCCCGGTCCCTGGTTCTGACCCCGAACCGGCCCCGCTTGGTTTCCAGACTCCAACGCTCAGGACTCCATTGCCCAGCTCCGAGCGCGGCCCCAGCCCAGGCTCAGCCCTCGGGCTCCGCTCCCAGCACTCGGCCGCCGGAGCCCGGGGCCCCTCCCCGGTGTCGGTCCCGGCTCTGCGGAGCAGTAGCGCCCGCTGGAGCCGCCGGGAGCTCTCGGGAAGGGGCCGGGGATGGCTCCGGGACACGGAGAACCGGATGCACCAGGACCCCACACTCACCGCAATGGAGGAGCCGCCGGCGCCACGCCCCGGCTTACCCGGTGCTCGCCTTTTATAGAGATGGCGCGTGCGTCACCACGTGACTCCGCCCACAACCAGCATATCCCCGCCCCCTAATTAGCCAGGCCCCGCCCCTCTCGGCGATGCCTCCCGGGTCCTATCTCCCGCCTGCTGCTTCCCCGACCGCGGCGTCCCTACAGCCCCATCATCCGCAGCCGCCACCCCCGTACCCATCTGAGCCTCTGATCTCTCCCTCCTGCTTCCTCCCGGGCACAACACGCGGAGCTTGGGGAAAGCTGCAGCCAAACCCCCACAACTCCAGCTCCACCCCGGTTCCCACCGCACCGCTCCTCTCTTCCCGTTTAACCCCACCTGTGGCTCTCGGCAGCGGCTTCTCCCTTCCACCGGGACCCATCCGCGCCCCCCTCGTCAGCCAGAGCCCCACGGGGCCGCTTTTGGGCAATGACCCCCGTACGGAGCGCCCCGAGCAGCAAAGCAGGGGCAGCCGCATCCCCGGCACCGACGGCAGCCCCGAGGTTCACGTCTCCCGGCGGGGCTTTGTGTGCCCGGAGCTGGTGCCGCTGCAGCACGGAGCCGGCTGTGCATGGACAGCCTGGAAACGCGATCCCTGCCCCCAGGCAGGACCAGACCGGGCTCCATCTCCTAGGGGGTCTTGGGTGACCCAAACACCAGCTCTTTAAGTCCCAGTGTCCAGCCTCTGCCCCTCAGCCTAAGGTGCCAGGACAGAAAGCTGGTGCTGGGCATCAGCTACACATAGTGTCCTCCATAACACTGCCACCAACATGGGTATCCTCACTTACTGACATCAAAGTCCATCTGCATATAGTGTGTACACAGAGTGCACTGTCAGGTGCTCCAGAAAGCAGCTCCCAAAGTGCAAACATCCATCCCCAGATATGCATTGTCAGAAAGCTTGTGCTGGTTGTTAGAAGTGTTTAAAATCAAAGACAAACCACAGAATAAAGAGGCTTTTTTTCAGGGTAGGGTGAAAAGAGATTGTTTATTTTTGCAGACAGCAAAATTCAAGTTCAAATCTGGGCACTGCTCAGCAGGTACTGGTGGGAAGAAGGCACTTGATTACTTTGAACACCTTGGGATGACAGGGAGGCAGCTCCCAGTGGTTGGTGAGATGCTGGGGGGCACAATGCTCCTCTCAGCCAGGAGTTTGGGCACAGTAATGCACGAACAGGTTCTGGTGAAGATCGAAATGGAAGAAGGGAGCAAGTGGGATATGGTCCCTCTGTGACATTTAGCATAGGCAGAACCCCAAAGAGAGCATACCAACTGAAAGGCATTTAGTTTCCTGTTTATAAAGACACAGCCCCGACTTCCTTTTCATAGCATCAGTTGAAAATTTCAAACACTCAGAAGAATCCTTACTAAGCTCCAAATCTCCTTTTGATATCCCCTACTGTACTGCTACCTTCAAGTTTTACACAAGACTTTTAAGGAGACAAAGTCAAAGAGTACATGGACTTCAAATTTACATTGGAGAGATTTACCTTGAAAAGAAATCTCCGTGATTTCATTATACACACACTGAGAAGAGCTATTAAAATGTAGGGTACTATAGGCTACTGCATTACCTTCACATCATGTTGTGTTTGTACAATAGAAAACATTTTGTTTCTCTCATATATTTAAACTGCAAGCTCTTTGGGTCACGCATTGTGCCTTTGTTGCATTCTTATACACAGGTTTTAGCCCCAAAATGACAATGACCTTGGCTGGATACAAACATGACACATTATATGAATTATTCATTAAGAATTTAGGGAATCTTTCTTTAGCATCAAACAACTGCCCTGAACATTTACCTATTTAAAGATCATAATCACATTTGAACAAATAAAAATGTCTCTCTTACCCACAAATAACTAACAATTACTTCTTACACCTGAATGTTTATTAGTGATCATCCATTGGATGAATCTACTGTGTAAAACACAGTTCACTTACACTAAATAATTGTGTTTCCAGCATTCGGCAATTAGTCTAAAGTTCTTAAGTAATACTTTACCTTACTTATGAGTATTTCAGCTTATAACCTAATACATATCTATTATACCTTGAAAATTGTGTTTCTTAATATTTTAAAGGAAAAATCGGTAACTTCAGAAGAAATTAATGCTGTCATGAGTATCCTCCTGGCAATTTTATGCAGGCTGCAAAACAAAGACTCCAACAATTTTGTACCTTTATGTTCCTACATTACTGTATGACATTGGACACCACCAATCCTATAAGTTTTACTAAGCTGGGAACAGCCTGGCAGATGAAGGAAAAACAATGCCTAAAAGCTAAAGAAATAGAATTACATGTGTTGGCTAGACCTGTATTTTCAGTGTTTCCAAGACTGAAATACAGTGTCTAATATTAAAATACCAATTTGAGCTGTCAACAATGGCAACAAATGTAGATGAAACTATTTCTTGTACATTCCTGCTTCTGTCTGCATGTTGGACACAAAACTGTGACAGAATTCATGCTATAGTTATATTCATAGAATAATATAATTATTTGGGTTGGAAAGGTCCTTTAGATCATCTAGTTCCAACCCCCTGCCATGGGAGGGGACGCCTCACCCTAGACCATGTTTCCCAAGGCTCTGTCCAACCTGGCCTTGAACACTGCCAGGGATGGAGCATTTACTGCATCTCTGGGCAGTCTGTTCCAGTGCCTCACCAGCCTCACAGTAAAGAACTTCTTCCTTATATCTAATTTGAACTTCTCCCGTTTTAGTTTGTACCCATCAGCCCTTGTCCTATCGTTACAGTCCCTATTAAAATATCACTCCCAAATGCATATATACTTCAAAGTCTTTTCTACTACATTTTTTGTTAAAACTTTTAAAAAGCTCATGGTTTTAAAAATTATCACACATATCAGAAAAGCAATAGTTTCAGATTACTTCTCTTGCCAGGTTTAAAGTACGTAGCATATACAAGCATTAGAACCAGATACTGCAGTACTTCATAATGTCAGAAAATGCTAGAGTGAAACACCTGCAAATTTATATATCTAGGCACTCTTACAATATTGCCATCATCCACTATCTGAGACAATGACAGCAACACCAAAATTTTACCTTAAAATAAGTAGCAATTTATACTAGAAGCAAACTGGATAGATCCAGCAATCCTGTGCCAGTACTGGAATTAATCCCTTCAAATCATTTACAGGAAAAAAAATCTCAAATTTAAGAGGGAAAAATCATTAATCCCTGAGTATATCTGTTAATAACATGCTTGTGCTGTTAATCAAGTGTCAGCTTTTGGGGTTTTTTTTCAAGCATGTACACAGGAGACAAAAATGATTGCAAGCTGCAGCCCTAAGCCTGGGTGGTCTCATCTCTATTCTAGCAAACCACTACCATTCAAATGAAACTGCACAGGCTTGAATCCTACAATCAGTTTTATTTCTCATAGTATCTCTTGGTGAGATCTTCCCAGCTGCACTCAAAATATTAATATGCTGCAGAGTATAAAATGGTTTTCATGTGGTTTGTTGGAGTTTTTTTCAATTACAGATGGTGCTAACACGTTTGAAGGATTCTCTCTCACGCTATTAAAGTCCACAGACCAAACAACTTCAGACAGCTGAGCTTCCCAATGTGAAATTCTTGACACTATCAAAACCTCTTGCTGTCTTTCTACCTTACATTCCACACAAGTTAATATTTTAAGATCCATAATAACCATTCTAGATATAACATGGAAGGACTAATTGAAATAATCTTTATCTCTAAATTTCCAGAACTTGTATAATGTCAAGTACGCAGAATATATGAAGCCTATAAAAACTTATATATAAGCTTTTACATCATATTAGAGACTTTAATTTTTTGTTAGAAATTATCATGTTACAAGACACTCAACACTACCTCAGCAGCTTTCTATAATTGAATGTATTTCTTTGCTCAGGCTGCATAAAGTTTCCATGGTGGAAAAATACAGAAAATTGGAGGGGAAAAAAGCCCTACCCAAACATTACGGGGTGGAATGAAATGTAGAAGAGATAGAAGAATGGCAGGGGTTTTTCTTTATATTAATGTTCCTGACAGTCGCTAACATGATTTCCTACATCAATGGGAACCAATAACACAGGTTCTTCCAGGGTTTGTTTTGCAGTTTTCATTGTTGCCTATTCTTTTCAGTCCTACTAAAGGGACGGATAATGTACAGGGTATACAAAGAGACTGCTTTGCTCCATGCTGTTGGCTTCCCATGTGGTACCAGATGTTTGCAGATATAATCAGACAGTATTTTTGTGGGGCAAGGGTGGTGGAGGAATTTGGTCAGATTTCTGTTAGGAAGGGTTCAGAATGTAATTAAGTGATAGTTTCAGTCTTACACAGAGATGTATCTTGGAGACCAAGGTTCCTCTTACCCCTTTATCCATCAAGCTCCTAGCAATTTTCAGATAATGTCAAAATGGAACTACCGAGGGGTTTTTGCATTCTTATATGCTTTACTTCTTAGCACTTCCATTATCAACACCTACAGGAAAGAGATGAGAACTATAGGTGGTCTTGTAAAGTATTTTCAGAATAAGACAACAGTGACACATATTTCACACTTAATTATTGATGAATCTGAGAATGAAAAAATGATGTAGAGGCAGAAGACACTGATAAGGGGAAAATCCATTTATTTTAAATGCAATTTCACTGTGAAGATTTTATCTGAGTTCTAAGTGTGCTTAGAATTAAAGGAAGTTATCTGATCTAAACACTTACGGTTTTCTTATGATTACTATCATCAGCAAAAAAATGGCTGAAATATAAAAGCTGCCCAAAGACCAGAAGATTAACACAGCCTTTACTAGGCAGAGTAACACCAGTCTAGTGATACTGTTCATTCCCAGCCAACATTGCACCAAGCCCTCAATCCAAGCTGATTTGATACTCAGCACTGCTGGTGATGTCAAATCCTACAGCCAGCCTCCCTGGTGTTTATTTCATTGTCTTACAATTTTTTATTAAGGTATAGGTGTAGTGAGTCAATGGAATTATAAACCCCAACACCTTTCTACCAAGGGCTGCCAATTTTTGGAAAACTAATAGCAAGCCCCATTCCAGTAACTGCCAATAGAGAGCAGTGGAGGTTCCCCAGCTATATCCCTCATTACATGCTCTGTTAACAGAGCAGATCCATCTGCAGCCTAACTAAAATACCCCTGTGCTCCCCATGTTCCTCACTCCTAGAGTCAGAGCGCTGATGCTGTGCCCTGCCACAGAAGCCTTAATGGAGTCAAGACAGATGCTGCAACCAAGGTCTTGTCTTCCCCTGAGGGGCATCTAAAGTTCTCTTCTGGCCTAGAGCATCGATCTTGTGGCAGTTATAATACTATTTGACATTACCTCCCTATCTGTCTTGTCTGCCTCCGTTTCACAGAAGAATTAAGCTGCTTTGTGTGGGGGGCAAAAGCCTCCATGTATTCAGCTAACTCACAGCAGCAAACATCAAGGCCTTCTTAGGATATGCCATGTCATTTCAGAGCCCTGTGTATAAAAGGAACCAAGCAATTTCTTGGGCTGCTTTCACCCTGTAGATCACCTACCAGTTTTATGCAAAAATTTGGCTACATCTGATGAGTAAAAGGGCTGCCAGTCTGTCCTGAAGATATTAAATATACATGGACAGCCATTCCATACCTTATGAAATTAAACATCCTCTGGACTGCATAATAAAACCAAATTGCTACAGTTGTGCCACTAAATGTCAACACAGCTAGTATGAAAAATTAGAGCAGCCTGGAGATTTTTCTTGGGTTCTGTCAGAAGCACATGTTTTTCTGCAAGAAGGAATACTGATATCCATAGGCTTTCTGTCAACCTGCATGACAGATGCAGCACAGCACTTGTGTTTCCAGCAGAGACAGAAAATGATCTAGAAAGCCCCTCTTTGTTCTGATTCCTGGATAGAAGGCATTACACAGACAAATAAAAAATTAATGTCTGAATGCTAACTGGGAACATTCAACCACTGCAGCTATGTGCTTATGTAGAAAAAAATCACTGGTTTATTTTATATGTATGGGTTTGAATCCAAGCTAAATGTATTTGTAAATGACTGGGGCTCAGTGGTCACTTGGCCTCCATCCACTAGCACAAGCAATACAACACCTTGGTTTGGGCATGCCAGCGCTGTAAGCACTTAAACCTCACAGCAGCACTGATTCCCCTTGATTCCCCTCATCATTGGTGCAGCAGCGACTAAGGGTGAGCAAAGGCATCCCAACTGTTTTCTGTCAGGCTGGCAGCAAAATGCAAATTCCCTGGAGTACCAGGTGAAAACTGAGGCTGGTTGAGGGGAATGGCTCTTTCTAATGATCTTACAGAGCTTCCCTATGTCTGAAAGGGACAATGCCAAAAAAGATTTTGGGAAAAAGATTATCATTTTTGCCAGGTTCAGCTTCTTACATTGGAATGAAGGAACAGCCATGCAAAAGTAACATCCCTTTTACGTACCTTCTTACTTGGTTTGTTCCCTTCTAGTCCCCACACAGCAGCAGAGGAAAGTTCCAGGCTTCTACAGAAACACATGCTGGTGTTAGAAAAAAACCTTATACAAATAAGTACATCAGAAAAAAAATATTATTAGGCACATCTGCAGACAGAAGGTAGAATTCATGTCCCTTGGGTCCTCTAGATAACTAGCTACGCAGCTTCTAGAGGAAATTGTGCACACTAAATGTCTTACAGACCTACCTCATAGCAGCATCCATAAAATCCTTTAGATTTTAATCCATAAAATACAAATATCTGGGAAGCTTCCAGCTTACACTCAAACAGAAGGGTACTACCAACTCTCCAATATCACTCAAAGAACTAAGGAACATTTGATGCATCTCTTTCTTATGCTTTTGCTCCTATACAGGGGCTTGGGGGCCCTTCGTCTACTGTTCTGTGGGCACAGGAGCATCTTCTGCTTAAAATGCTACCAGTCACCTCAGGGCAGCCTGTCTGTGTGAGCCAGGTTCACATTAGTGGTCGGGTCTCAAACAGAACTGAAATGTGGCCAAACAAGCAGCAGTGACCTCAGGTGCTTCACTGGGTGCCTGCTAGCACAGGAGAGGGCACTTGCTCCCATTTGCCAAATCCTCTCTTGATTTCTCTTGGAAAACTAAAGATTACATTCTTTTGGCTAAAGCTGCTGCACTTTAACAAGACAAGCTGTTCTCGGTTTGCTGATTGAGAAGGTTTGAAGCACGTTAATTTGCATTTAGTTATGTAGCAAGGGCTACAAGGAATAATTTATAAAGGAGATAAATGTGTATAGATTAGCCAAGTGCCTACTGACTAAGAATGTAGCCATCTATAAATATTTAGAAGAACTAAACAGTGAGGAAAGATAAATATCACTGAAAATAACACATTTAACAGGCCACTTAAGTATAACCAGGAATAAATAAAAACAAGCAAAAAAAAGAGCTAAGAACACAGTCAAAAGGCTTAGCAGTATAAACAGATAAACAAGAAAAGGTCACCTCTCTCTACTTATACTTCTGCCATCACTAAGTCTAGCTTTATAATCTCAAACATATTATTCACTAAATGTAAGACAATACCTAACTGGTTATGTTGATAGCCTTAGTGGGTCAGTGTTTCTAGTTTTCAGCTAAGCAGCTTGGGACATACATTTTATCTCTTTCCATTTATACTGCTCATGTTAAACAAACTAAACCCTCGTACTTATATTTGTTTCTTCACACTGTAATGTTTTGTATTCAGGTTAATGTGTATTCAGCTCCACATTAAGACCGGTATCTACAAATGTCTGTTCAACCTTCCACTTCCCAGCTTTCCAAATCTATAAAGCATGGCATAAAACTACTGCATGAGGGTGTCATGGGTGTAGCTGTACAAAGAGCAGATTAGTGGAGCATGTGTAATAAAGTCTATTGTCATCTATAGTCATGTTTCTCTTCCGTGTTATTTTATA
This sequence comes from Melopsittacus undulatus, assembly GCF_012275295.1. Classification (NCBI taxonomy): domain Eukaryota; kingdom Metazoa; phylum Chordata; class Aves; order Psittaciformes; family Psittaculidae; genus Melopsittacus; species Melopsittacus undulatus. The sequence goes on from NC_047535.1 coordinate 45,181,984, forward strand.
ACCATGGCCTTAAAAATAGTAACTTAGTTAAGCATTTGCTTTCCTGTATGGGAAGTTATAAACTTAAAATAAGACAAGAAATCAATTTTGGTCCACAATTTCAGCTATTTAAAGATGCAGATTTTGCAGTATCCTTATAAAGGGTTTACTGATAAAGAAAACTAACTACAGGAATATAACTTCTGAAAGCCATCATCTTATAGCCCACATCGTTAGACCTGAAAAACACCCCAAGAGGATAGCAAGTCCTTTTGCCCATTAATCCCTACTCAGAAGATAAACCACCAAGTATTATTTTTAAGAGCTTGTTCCATTATTTCATATCAAGTCCTGTTCTACTTGTGGGCAGGAATAAGGCACTGAGCTGTCAAGCTCAGAGGTATTATAATTCAGCTTGGTTGATAAGCATCACTGTTACAACAGTGTCAAGAGCAGTTATTTTCCCTGAAGTCACAGGAGAACATCAGTTGCCAAGTTCATCCTGGAGCATGTGCTTTCACCTGTATTCCATGTGTATGGTGTTAATAACAGACTAGTACCGCTTGTGAAGGAAGCTAAGGATGTGCTTTCCTTGGCAAAATATGAAAGCACACATGGAAGCCTGTATTTACTGCTTAGGAAGACTTTCAGTCTTCGTACCTCAGTCCTGAGCTTCTCAGTCTTTCGGTACCTGAGTGTCACCACTTGGTCCCTTACATGAACATTATCCTAGAGGGCAATTGCCCTCAAACACTTCAGATGTGCTGAATGTCCCAGGGCTTTCTCCATCCTCTTGATCCCTCTGAGACAGATGCTGGAAGTCTAAAAGGGTAAGCCAGCCAAGGAGCACACAGCAGCCTGAAGGCCAGCAGTCATGATGAGACAGGCAGACTGGTGGCAGACCACTGAGGGTGGCAGACCACTGAGGGTGGCACACTGTGGGCATGATTGTTGACCCCAGTGGGTGAGTTTTCAGTTATATTCTTGCATACACTATGGAGTAGAAAATGCCAGGAGGTCTTTCAAGTGCCAATTACAACAATCACGCCTTATTTCAAGGCTCTAAATCATGTTCCACCAGGAAAAGAGTTACACAAAACAAAATTATTTAGCAAGTGGAAAAGATATTTTGTCCCAGCTTTCTGGTGCTCCCCTTTTCTATTGGGAATATGTGTATTCAGTGACAAAGATAAAACATGCCTTATTTCCCCCCAAACTACAGCTAATATTTTGAAATAGTTTTTTAAAAGAATGATTAATCTCTCTTATGTGTGTTGTGCTGTGTCTAAGCTTTTGATAAAAGGTTTTGGAAGCCCTGTAAGGATTGTATTGTATTTTCCCAATCCACATATATCCATCAAGAAGTGAAGAGAGGTTGGTTACAGGATAGCTAGAAGCACCAGTCAGAGCTTCGCTGTTGTTTTTCCACCTGTCTGTTCTGCAGACTGACTCAGTAGAGGTCAGTTTTTGATAAAACTGTAGAAGACAGGAGAGTTAATGGCTCACATCTGCAACTTTAAATTATTCACTTACCACCTGAGTACTAGCCACATGTGCAGTAAACAACAGCTAATACAAGTCATGCATGTTTCATAAAGGGAAACTGTACCCTCTGGAGTATATTGCATTTATCTCTGAGAAGAGCGACAGTGTTTTCATCATTTAAGACCATTTTTTTCCTGTTATTAAACTTTCTGAAGTAAATCCTCCCATTGGTTTGAATAGGAGATTTATTCAGGTACAGGAGACAGATTGCAATCTACTTAAAAAAAAAGAAACTATGTTTAAAGTCATAAATACAGGGAAAACATTTTACAAATGGGCTGGCTCAGTTTCCCTGTGGCTCATGCAACTTCAATTTCCATGAGCTGCAGATAAGCAGCTGTAGCCTCATGTACTTCATATACTGCTGGGACATCCAAAAGACTGAGCACAAACCAAAAACAAGGCACATTCATGTGGTCACCAGTACTACAGCAGCTCTGCACACTGCAGTGGAAGTCTTTTCTTGTTGGATGCCTGGGAGCAATCAGACACTTCTCAAACACTTGCACCCTTCATCAGGGAGCTTCTCGTGTTGTCTGCAGAGACCAAGCATGACCAAAGTACCTTTTCCTGATGTTTGGAAAGGAGTCTAGCTAGAAATACTGAACAGAAGGCCAGAAAAGGAAAGAAATTAGGAAATCGTGAAAGTGCGTAAGTAAGCACAATTTTAGGTAACTTGCTGGCAGCTAACAATCCTAGGAACCTGGATCTCTCATGTGCCGTAGTCAGTTATTACCTTCATTAAATCAGTTATGACTGATAAAACCTGAGCAAACCTTACTACAACTGTTACTTATCTAGAACTTCCTGCTGAGTTTACGTGCAGTGAAATCTCTGTTGTTACTGTTGGCAGTATCATTAATAGCAAAGCTTGTGAGAGAGAACAGCAAAGCAAACAAGCAGGACTAAAAGATAAACCCCAAACATTCACAGAAGTGCTTGGCACAAAATGACTGTTTACTAAAAGCATAATCTAAGGAGAAAATAAGATTTCACTTTAAATAAGCGCACTGTGAACACCTCAGATGGAGAGAGGCACCGCTGGAGTATAGCCACAGGCTGGTAATTCCAGACCTGTTTCTATCTGGACCTGCCAAAGTCAGTGTTTTCACAACTCTGCTACACTGAGACAGCAGCTCACTGAGCTGCAAGCCATTTCTTTACACTGCTCATCTTTTTCTTCTATAATTGGTTCCCTGTCCTTGACTTGGGAAGATAGTACCATGCAGCATCATCCTGACAGCAGAATATTTGTTCCTCTAAGTAATTAATGGCACTACTCTCTATAAAAATGTCTCTATTGAACCAACACAGCTGCTCTTTTAATTCAATTACAGAGCAGTCATCCAGGAATAGATGACTTCTGAGGCAAGAGAACTCCTCTCCCTCCAGAAATGCTACCTTTCCTCCAGCTGTGGAGCCATGACCTCTCAGGATCCAAGCCATTAAAAAGTGCACAGCCACCACAGGGTCTGTCATCCAATTGCTGCAGTCTGTCTTCAAAAGAGCTCTTTCATTCACAGAGATATTAGTGGGGAGTTAAACTGCCATCAATTGCTCTCTGCTATCTCTTGGTTTCGTCTCTTCCAGTTAACAAGGTTAAAGAAGTAGAGATTGTCAGTGAAGTGACAATAAATTAAAAGTGAAACTTCTCAGTCGTTACTATTCCTGATTTTCTGCCACATTCACTTCCTTCTTGGGACTCCATTTTAAATTAATTGTACTGAATTTTTAGAGATACAGCAGTGTTTCATGTACACTTCAACCCCTCATCCGAATCTTGCCCTCAAACAAATGTGTAGAAATACCCATTAAAGAGCCCATAATAATTTTGATAAAATCACAGACTGCTTTTATAGGAAGATCTTCAAAGACTCCAGCAAGTGACATCATTCTGCAAGCCCTATTACTAGTTTTCCTACATGTTACTTCTTCATGGAAGAATATGGGTTACTTTTCAACACCGTCACTTCTGGTTTTGGCAGGATATCACAGAAACACCAATAAAGTCCCTGTTTTTAGCCTATTCATGTGATGATCCATGCATCTGTTCAAAACTAGTATCACTATACAGCAATAGCACAGAGACATGACTGCAATTTGGGTTGAGGCTGTTTCTGCTCTCTAAATAAAAGAGGGGTCCTAACTTGAGCCTAAAAAATTACTAGAATTTGTCTACCAAGCATCCTCAGAACAGGTCTTTGTGTGTTGTGGGAAAAATGTTTGAAATGAGACAGATACTTCTATGCAAAGATGAATATTCAGTACTGAGCAGATGCAGTAGTTAGAACATCATTTTTGTAATGTTCTTGGTTATACTACAAATATAACATTGTAAGTTTCATTACACGTAAAATAGATTCTAAAAAATTTTGCTTGACACTCTCATTGGAATGAGTAAAAGTACTCTCATTTATCTGAACGACAGCTTACTTGAAAAAACACACACAAGACATTTTTAGATAGAGGTGAAAAGTCAATCAAATCATCAAATGTAAATAAAATTCTAAGTATAGAGATACTATGATCTTCACCATACATAAAGATCAAAGAACAAATAAGTGATAAACACAGTCAGAACAGAAACAGAGACAATATACACACATCCATGCTGTATTTACTAAAAATATATCTGCAATGCCATCAAACGCATACCTTATGGAGCAGGCAGCTGAGGAAGGAAGAACTTCCAGGTAACCAACGCAGCCTGTCTGGGAGGTTTGACCAAGCAGCTACCTCTGAACAAGTGGAGGTTCTGAAATAAGTTTTTATCTTTCCCAATTCTTTATTCTTCAATGTCATTATCCAAACCAGTGATCTGTATATACATACAGCAAAAAAGCAATATGCCACTGCTCCGGTCAGGAGCCGGACTGAAACATATTCTGTCTTCTATGCTCTTATTCTTACACTTATATTCAAACATCCTCACTCTTTAGATGTTACCTGAATCCCAAGAAAAGACTCCAGGAGAAAGTAACTTTTCTATCAATATATTTCCAAGCATTTTTACAATGTCATGTAAACAACAGCATTGTTGTGTAAACCAGTGTAACTGAAACATTGCAATGCTGATACCTTTAATCATAACCTGCAATTATCATGTAACTGGAGATCTATAATTAAGGAGCAAAGCCCAATTCCATATTTGATACAGTTCCAGCAAGAGCTTTGTGATTACAAAGCACTTTTTTTTTCCCTTTCTAAATAGGAAAAATATCAACATGCTAGAAGATTACCTATACAGTGAGTACACTCTTAAAAGTCATTGTAAATAGAGATGCTCAACAGATAGCACTACTGAATAAAAAGTGGAAGAAGTGAAAGAATAGTGGTTTGCTGGTCTCCAGAGAAATGTCAAGGTTGTGGTATTTCCACACTTTTTAATTGTATTTATGGTATAACTGCATAAAATGCATTACAGACATTACAGAAGTCTTTCCTAAATCAGATACATGCAGCTGTCTATACTATACAGCCAACTAAATCAGGATTTGTAATAATTTATAAATCTACCATGCTATAATAATATTTGCTTGGAATACCATAGTGATATTGTGTAAACAAAGCTAAATGTTTCTCTGTAAGAGAGGAATATGATTATACTTAATAATGAATTACATAGAAAATAGATAAAATCACTTGCACTCATCTTCTCACACTCACACATTCACAAGCACAGAAACACATGCACTGAAGTAGCCTGTCCATTTCTGCCTGCACTGCTATGGAGCAGTAGAGACACCAGTTTCCTGGTTCTAGGGCTGTTCTTACATAGGAGAAGACCTCTTAGGAGGTGACAGGGATTTTCATGTTTAGACGTCCATTCTGTCCTGTCCCTAAGGGAATAAGACAATGTCAGCTGTATACTGTCTTTTGTCTGATTATTTGGATGTTTCATGGTTGCAGTCCTGTTCTTTACCTTCCCTTCATCACTGCCTAACAGCTTCTATCTGTCCATTATTTCACTCTATCCATTATTTCCCAGTCTCAAGATCTTGAAAATCTTTATGTAACTGTGCTGGGATCTTGCTGCTCTAGATGCCATAGAACCTTGCTTTATTTATTCTTTCATTGTTTCTTCTGGTGCATCCATGGCCTTACTTTCCTATTCGTATTTCACTCATGGAAATCTTATAATTTGTATTGCAGATGTCTACTACAATATGTTTTCACAGGGGACCAAAAGTAAACTCTGAACTACACTGTTTCCTTCTAGATTAAGCAGTTCTGGAGACTCAGTTCAAATGAAAACTGATCTCTCTCAATCCATCCACAGGACTTGAGCCTACAAAGTCATCTGCATACCTTTAATTACACAATTTACAGAGTGCTTTGCTGGGTTTTTCTTAAAGTTTACATGACAGAACAACAGTGAAAGAAAACATGCAGTTGTAGCCAAGTCCACTCCTACACAAAGGAGGTCTCAGTTTATTCTACCGTTTGTGTGGTTTGTGCTATAGTGAACTTTTCCATTATTCTCCTGTTCTGCGGTAGTATAATTATCTTTAGGTATATTCATGTAAACTGGCATTTTATCTCACCAATAATTTACAGGTTGGCAGAGCTTAAATACATACAAATGACATGCTTACTATTAATGTCAGACAAAAAAGGACAAAAGGGAACCTGAGGAGATTACATGCTACTGCTTCTCCACCTCATGCAAGGAAGAGTAGCAGGGACTCTCAATGCACTTGTCTCCATTTTCCAAAAGAGCTGATCTCATACAAATCAGGCACAGACTGATTTTAAAAAGACCAGCAAGAAATTTCCACACAGGGTGCCCAGTGTGATGCCCTGACATCAAGTGTGGCAGAAGCAGATCAAAGCTGACATGTTGATACTGATCAAAATGGAAAAGATCAACTATTATATTACCTTGTTCACAAAGATGAGCTGAATGAAAATAATTTGTACAAGCTCCAGCTATTACAACTGTACTTAAAATGATAAAACTTACATAAAAATACAAATAGGCTTAAGCTGCATTATAGCCTACTAAAAACTCCCCTCGGTCTAAAATGTGAGACTGCTATAGATTTGATCTATGACATACATCAGTTATGGACAATCTAATACCTCCGTATTTGTCTTTAAAACACTTAACACTAGAATGCACTGTCAACCCCCCAAACCTCCCACATTTATTTAAATTGCGGGCAACAGAACTTCTCCCTTAGTAAAACTAAGCAAGTGGATTTAGGACAAAGAAATCTTTACAACAATCTCACTTCACAAAAATTCTGGGAACCTGGTGGACAGATAGAGGAAACAGTTAACTAGAGAGGTACAGACTAAAGATAAATGGACCTTTTTAAGAATTCCCTCTAGATAACCATTTCTCCCAGTGAATCCAGCTCAAAACATAATGGAAAGATTTCCATTACATCCAAAGGAAGGATTAAACAGTAACAACTTTTTAATAACATGCTGACTAGAATGCTTAAGTTCCTTTTATGAATATTTAATTTTCTAATGGTTCTTATGTATTTGAGCTAAAGTCAATAACTTCTTTCAATATCAATGATAATTATGCATTCAGATGCACAGAGATTAGAGAAGTGAATTACCACCCAAGGAGACCTTTCGTTGTGCTTTTTGCAACCAGATTTGCCTATCCCACATTGGCCTTTTTAGCCATCAGGGTGCTTGTAGTAGGCATGGATAAAACCCTTCCCAAATCTTCATTTGCGAACTCAAGCCATGAGTCAAGGTATCATTAATTTCTTACATAAGTGTTGCTTAATCAATAAACATAACTCTCCTGCTTGACTTCATCTTGTGTCTCCCATCCAGCAGCATAGAGTCAGACTTGTAGAGCAACAAAACTATGGTGAGTTTTTGCCAAAGTTTTCAATGGAGTCCATCAGCTACATAATATATTGTGCAGTGGAGTCAGGAAGTAAACACTGGAATATAAAAAGTGCTTTTGCTGGAAAATAGGCTCTGGAAGTTACAATTATGGAAAGATATTCTGCCCACTAAGTAACTAAACCTATGTGTTGCTGACAGTTTGAAATGAAAGAAGGAAAAGAAAATTACAGGAGAGAATCAGTGGAAAATAGATAATCTAAAGAAAAAAATGAGTCATACTTCAGTATCTGTCAAATTTTAAAGACAATTGTTACTTAGGTCTAACTGCTCCCTCCTACATTGGTACAGGCTTCTAAAAAATAAATCCAGAAAGAAAACCCCACCCCCAGTGGGTAAAAGTACTGCCAAGTACCACGTGAAACGCTCTCATCCAATGGGGGATTTTTCAGATCAGAATCTGCATAGAAGTTTCTGGCTCTATGGTAAATTACATTAACAGCTATAATGTTGACTGGCAAAAACCAGTTTCATCAAGCGAGCTCACTTCTGCACCTGCAGGTTTCTCCTATCCTCCCATTTCAAAATAAACTGGTGTATTTGTGTTTGTGTGGCAGATCACATCATCCCCTCAAATCCAGCCTGGATCTTCTAGGTTCTTGCATAGATTTCAGCAAACTACTACGAAATTACTTAACAATTGCATCCATTTGAAACATTTTTTTTAACCCATTGTAATGCCAAAGATAGATAGACATCCTGTAAATGTACAAACACTGACCAGAACCCCAGTTCTTTGTCCAGAGACACAGTCTGATCTCTTCAGCCTGGGCTCTCCCCATTCACTTGCTCTGGCACACCAAGCAGTGACTTCCACTGCCCAGCTCCTCTGCCAGGTGCCAGCCTTTCCGGAACTTCCCTGGGGTATTTCAGCCTGTGAGAAGCACTGGCTCTGGATGCAGTTATGTGCATTAAATTTAGCAATTTGTTTATTTCTTTCTGATTATGTCAGTCTGAGATGTTTTCTTCATAAAACACACTGGAAAAGCTTTAACGGAAAGCTAAAACCATCCCCATATGTTTGTTGGTATGCTGGACAAGAAAAATTTTCCTTTGTTTTCATATAAAAAATATTCTTACTGGTTGACATTTGATTCTCAAAGCAGGAAGAACACAAAATAAGGGGTAAAGTTTCCCTTATGCTTTTTTCCTTTATGAATTCCCAAAAGCTTCAGTTTTGTAATTAAAAAAAAACAAACAAAAACATAAACCATACATTTGCAGGTCTCTAGTAGTGAACTTACTAGCCTGAATAATTTATTAGATGATGTCACACTGTGCTATATCAACCTGTTCGTATTTATCTTTACAGTTCAAAGGTTTTTTACTTCTCTGCCCCACATAAATCACTGCTTTTCCAAGTAAAACTAGCTCAGAATGACATACAATGAGCACTAAGAGCAGCTTAAGATTCAGAGACTAGAATTCTATCTAAATAGTTTTTACGCTTCTCCATCAAAAATATCACTTTTCCCTGGTAAAATTACCATGGATACCTATTTTTATCTTCTGTGAAATACAAATGTGTTTCAAAGTCCACAATATACTAATTATTTTCTTTTGCGTGTGGAAGACCTTGAGAGCCACATTCTTACATCTTCTAAAAGCACTGCAGCTCAAATGCTCAAGTCAAGCTCAGTTTGCTTGATGATTAAATGGAGCTGCAGCTTTTTATGCTATTGAAAAGAAAGGCAATGGCAAATATCCGTCATTCTCCAGTAATATCCCAAATGCCAATACAGTTTCATACCTCACAACAAAACTTTGAGGTAAGCCCAAGAAATGTATACACAAGATGATTTTTAGGAGATGCTAAACAATTAATTCACCCCTCTGCATATAGAGCTGATGCCTTCTCTGGCCTCCTGGAGTGGTGCTTCCTGGTTTGGGAGTTTCTTTTAATTAAAACAAACAAAAAGAAATCAGAGGAGAATTGCTTTACTGCTGACAGTTGTTTTCAGCAGAAGCACAGAGCAGAGCCTGTCCAAGGGCTTGGATGAGCAGCACTATAATCTATTAAATAAATGGGGAAAAAAATCAGGGGAGCTCTGGGAAATCTACCTTGGTATTAATTAAGATTTACTGACAAACAAAGCAAAGCACTGGCAAGAAGGGCACAAAATACTGTTATAAAACAGCTGTTCCAGATGAGTGCAGTTCTACTGCACAGCAGTCTCACATGCTCATTTTTCAATAATTGCTACTATTTAACTTTTCATATATCAAATATTTGTAGTTTAACCTTAAACTCTCACTTTTCTTTTTGACTGTGTCTTATTTCAGAAGAAAGTGATCCTTCCTATTATGAAGTTGCAACAAAACACTCCAAATAATGAACAAAACCAAGATCATATTCTCAGCAAATAAAATAATCATGGCATCATGAGCCTATTCTGGGTGCATGAAAAAGAAGGCTTTTTCTAAAGGAAAGAAAAAGTATGGGGTTTAAATACCACATTTTGACATTAATGTCAGAAGGTCAGGACTTGGAAATCACAAGTTCCACCAAACAAAAAGAAAAAATCCATTAAGGACAAGAATTGTAATCCGCCCCAGCCTCTCATTAGATCAAGAAGCAAATCCAATCAAGCTAAAAGGAAGTAAATAAAGGGGGGGGGAGGCGAATAAAAAAATCACTCAGTCCCTAAACTACCATGGGTGCTTTCCTTCCCTTGGAATAGACAATGTTATTCTCCAGAGACGCTGAAAACAGGATTTGCAACGGAAAATTTACTGCAGCTACTGAAGTCTGGAAAGCATGTAATAGCAACAGCAGCATAAAACTCATCCTTTACTCTGGCTTTAGGTGCTATTTGCCTTGCTGATTTGTAACGTTTGTGCTCAAAGCTCCTTCTTTACCTATACAAATGCTTCAATGCTTACACCAAAACATGAGAACAAGTAATTAAATTTCAGGTTAAGAAGGACAGAAAGATGAAAAAATTTTAACTACCGATTTTATTTTATTTTTACTAGTTTTTCAAACCTGTGTAAATGGTAAAATAACAGAAAAGAGTGTTAATTCAGAAATGTTCAACTCTAAATTCAGAACTGCTGAGGCTGCACAAGGCTGCCAGCATATGAGGACTCGCAAGGTTTACAGCCCTATAGGAAAGGGCATAGCAGCAACTTTCAAGATGGCCTTCAGAAAAATAAAAAGGGTGCACGTAGCTAGCTGCAAACCCTGTCTCCTCTCTGCTACACATGGGCTTTGTGTAAAGAATTTCTTATTCGAATGCAGGAGAAACCAGCTATGGAGAAAGCTGGGTCAGAATACAGAGTATGAACTGCGCATTTAGTTACTCTTTAACTTTCTCTTGATCCAGCACCCAAGCACACATGAAAGGCTATAAAACCAGCTTGATTTAGCACCACAGCATGTTCCATTAACGTCCAGATAGGCACAGTTTAGCTGATCTGCACATCATTTCCTTCTTTCTGCTGCCAAAAGGGCTCTTGTACTCTGCAGACAGGATTTTTCCTAATTAGGATGTATCTGCCTTGTTAACATACATAAAGCTTCATGGCATATGTTTGACAGCCAAAAAAAAAGAGTACAGTGATAAAACTGATAAAATGTTGACATTACAGCATATCATTACTCACTGTAATACAAAAAGGATTTCATATATGTACATGTGTGTGTACATTGCAAAAAGTAGATCAATTGAGGGAAATGAGAAAAAAATAGGTAAATTAAATGCCTGTTAACTTCTGCTACAGCATCTGTTAAATTAGAAAGTGGACTACTGTCTGCACTCTAAAGTGATGATCACATACAACATAAGAAAATCCTCAGAGATACAAGGGCAAGAACAACTCTTATTCATGTTTAGAGATAAATACCTGTCTGATCCACCTAATAGTGACAGAAACTTGGCTAGGAAGACAGAAACTAAGATTAAGTAGGGCCTCTGTGAAAAGAATGACTAACTTTCCATTGATTTCTTTCCACTTCCTTAGGAATCAGTAAGACTCAGTTTTGGAGCTCCCAGGTTTTTGCTCAGTAGGTTCAACTTCGACTCAGTAACCTCTGTGACGTGTCTGCTCCTATTTATTATATTCAAGTCTAAACTGGAATCTGTGCTTCCTTCATATCCTCATAGTGATTTGATTTTCTCTGGCTACCAGAAGGGTAATTTGATTTAATGTAGAACATCAGGATGCACACTGATTTGTAGGTGAATATAATGCAAAGTGATATTAGGTGTTAAAAAAGCCACAGCTGGAGCATAGACGACCACACAGAAAGTCAAAAATAGAGCTCAATATTCTTCTAAGAGTGAAAAATAACAGTAGGAAACAAATAATTCAACATTAGTTATTTTTTTCTTTCTAAAAATAAACCTCTCTATACAGCAACAAATAAAATAGAGATTATGATTGAAAACAGTGGTTGGATGCACAGAAGTCTACTTATCAAGACTGAGAAGAAGGCTCAGCTCAAAGGAGACTGAGGATACTCACCAGTGGGATCTCTGTTTATGCTCTACTATGGATGCAATTCAGCTACTACAGACTGTTAAATAAACATATTCATATGAACCTGGATCTCTGCAGTCTTGCAGTTACCAGTCTAGTCTGTAACTGCCTTGAAGTATTTGAGCACACCAGTGTCTGTTTAGACTAGGAGTTTTTTAGAGTATTATTCTTATCTCTTATTTTAGCCAGAGGTTGTGCAGCAAATTTCAGCTAGTGAGTTTTATACCATCTTCCTGGCCAAAGCCGAGATAACTGCCTGGTCCTTCTACCTAAATCCTTCTTATACTTCTAGATGTAAAAAGCTCTGTTTTGAGCTGTCATGAAATACAAGAATGCTACTACACCATAATACAGACTGCAATATATTATGGAGCTAAATCATCCTAAATGCACTTTTTGCAGTCATTTTGCATGATCTCCTATACATTTTAATACCTCTAGATAATTCTGCATATATTAGTTAGTTACACTATTATTTTGTTGGTGATCATTTTGTCTACTAGAGGAACAATGAGATCATGCCAAGTAAAGTAAAAAAAGAAATAGGTCAGAAGAAAACTAAAAAATCCTCCCCCACTATGTGTATAGTCATGGGGACACTTGCTCCAGTAAGATATACCATTGAGGAGTCCTCTCCAGTGGAATAAATAGCATATCATCATGCCTGACAGAAGGATTAGAAAAGAGATAAAACTGACTCAGATTGTGTATTAAAAAAATCATAGCAAAGGAAGATGAGACCAAACTCCCCAACTTTTTCTGACAGTCCTTCTGACAGCATGAAGAGTCCATGACAACCTTCTAATGTGTTAGTAGAGGATTTCCAGGAAGAGGGAATATAGCCCTGCTCCTATAGAAAGCATTATTTAGTTAAGATATTGAAATGATACTCAGAAATTCTGATTTTTCAGTACTGACTGTCATAGACTTCCAAGTGATTTAAGGAATCCCTTACGTTTCTGTTTTGCACTTCAACTGCAAAATAGGAGTAATTCTCTTTTTCAACCACAGTGAGTGATTCAGTAAGTTATTGTTTATCTCATATGCAGCCACCATGTAGGCATAAGCAAGCACATGATATTGAAGCTAGAAACAGGGAATTTAGTGCAGTGGTTCTGTAATTTCTTTTTGCCAGACTGGTTTTCTGGGGCAAAATTCATCTGATTGTAACCTTAAAAAAACCAAACCATATACATGTATGAGTGATCCCACATGTATGTGTGTACACGTGTATTTATGTGCACTGAAGCACAAAGAAGAAAATTCAGGTCGAATTCTCTTCTACTAGATCATCTCCACAGCTGTGGAAGTACTGGGAAATATGTCTCCTATAGCCTGATTTGGAGTTTTCTGAAAGCATAATTATTACACTGTGCAGATAATTGCTTTGGCAGGAGGGGACATTGCATCATGTTTGGTCACCCAAAGTTCACGGCCACAGAATAGGCAGCTACGTCTCATGCTTTGCTTATATTAAGCAGTCCTGCCTGTGCAAATGGACTTATTTAAAACGTGTCATCAACTCAGGAGCTTCCTCAAATAATTTCTAGAATTTAATATTTGCATTTTTCTCTCCATCCTTTTCATGTGCACCTTTTTTACAACCAAAATTGTCCTACCCACTGTTAATACCAAAAGATGAATCTCAGGAGGATCCCAAGCGCTCAGCACATCTCAATGCCGACTCAAAATATAAAAGCCAGAGGGACTTCTTTCTCTCTGAGGTCTTCCAGCAAATTATTGATTCTCGCTGATCTCCTTCCATTAATATATCTCTTTCTTACAGCCTGAGGGATTGTTAAAGTGCTTAGTAAGTTTTTAATCATGTATATCTCCTGGAGCTGAAAAGAGCTTTGGTTTTAAAAGTGATTTGTTTCAAATGAGGCCTTATGCATCCTAATGTGAGGGTCAGTGGCTCAAGGGATAAAAAAGAAAAGAAAAAAATTTCAGGGATGATATTTCTGAGATCCAGAAATTTAAGCCATTTAAGGTTTGACAAAAAAATTAACTCAAGTCCTTCTGAATATCACCTACCATTAATAAACTCCTGTGAAAAACCCACTACAATAAAATTGAATGGGTTTGAACCTTCCTGTTCAAAAAATACATACTACTAGGAAAAAAAAGAACCAAAAAACCCAAGAGTTAACACTTCAGTCTTTGGTCAACATGAAGTGTGAAAAAAAATGAGCCATGAGACTTAGGATTTTTCCCTAAATACTGCAGCAGTACTTGAGTGTCATCCTGGAAGTCCATCTAAGGTGCCTGACCCCCAGAATCTACCCTGGCCTTGTTGCCCTTCGATGCACACCTCGCACTGCTACCAGCAGGATCACCATAAGCACAACTTCTTGCAACTACATCAGGTTATGGATCAAATCCAGGCACTTTACAGTTAAAATTCAGTCATTATAACAAACCATAACAGCAACATCACAGTCCCATGGAACACTGCAGCACAACACACTTGCATCTACTGAGAAGACAGTGGGGCTGCATGTTTTGGCCATGCAGGTTAGCAAGGATGCATTCCACAAGTATCCTATTACATACAACATTTTGTGCCTTCTGAACTAAAATGATTTTTTCTGTTTTTCTAAAGAGCAACCCCCTTCAGAATTTTTAAGGGTTTTAAGATAAGCAAAGGAAGCACTGAAAAATATGTACATTGGAATTCTGGTTTGCTCTAGTGCAAAGCCTTTCATACCAGCCTAACTGCAATTAAGGTACCAATTATACCTTAAAGAGACGGTGAGCTCAGTGTCCCCATGGGATGAGCAAATGTTTCTACTTCCTGCAATAGACCTTTCTGTTGCTTGGTATGAATTTACTTAAAAGCCATCAGTGGCTGCAAGCTGCAGGAAAGTCCTGGTACTCCCATTCACAGCCACAAAATCCTGTGCAGCGAAGTCAGAAGACCTGCAGCAGGAGTGACTAGTACTGAAGGAAAGAGGCTTAATCCATCTTCACAAAGCCAGGTATCTAGATTATGTATACAAATAACCATCTGTATATGTTGCTCAAACTCTTGCAATAGGGCCAGATGTAGGAGTAGTAGTTTTAACAGCTTTACATCTGATGGACTGTAGTTCACGTTCTGCATAGTGGATTACAAAATAGAATTCACATTAGATATCAGTTTATATAGAGCGCATTAATTTAAAGTCTTCTTCTTCCCCAGGGATGACAATTAACACTGATCACCTGTAGAAAACTGGAGAGATCCTGATGATATTACAACTGTCCGGTTATGGCAGATTTCCTTAGTATGGTTTCTTCTATGTTTGCTTTGTCTATCACCTATCTCAAGTTTTGACTTAATTCAACACTGTAGAAACCAATAAGAGCTGCATTATTCAAATTCTTAGGCTAAAGCATCCTGTAGGTAGTTACTCTACATCACATTATTCCTATTGCCTACCTCCATGACAACTACTGGCCTGCGGTCATTAGGGCTGATTTTAATGAACTACAGCAGTAGTTCTAGGACTGCTTCATTTTCTATCCTCTGTACCAGCAGTCATACACAGCTTATGCACTCGAACCTTAGTCAATAATTGAATTTATACTTGTAAAGCCTTATGATATACTATTGTGTGCTCAACTCTGAAATCCAAGCAGAATCCCCAGGAAGAACACCTCTACATCAGGCTCCCCAGTGTATCCTGCACCTCAGATTCTTTCTGTAATATCAGATACAAGTCTGAAAAACGAGTATTTGGGTGTGAAGTTTTGGACCTACTTGGTGATGCTTTTGCACTCAATTTATAAACAGGAAACAAGTTGCCACTAACCATGCAAAAGTTGGTCACTACTGGTTTAAATAGAGTCCACTCTCATGATCAAATGCTTTCTTAAATCATGGCTCAAAACAGCTACCATGAACACTGCTTTGTGTCTGCTGGTACGTATTGCATTAGTCCAGCAGGAAAAAAACAGTGAAGACTAAAATAAGAATCTATTGAAGAGCACTTGGCATCTTTTCCATTCTTTCTGCAGCAGCCATGACCATTCAGGCAACAGACAGGTCTTGCCTTTTATCAGCAAAACACTAAAAAAACCTGCACCTGATGAAGCTTTGCAGAAGCAAAGGAAGCAAAATAAATCCCATTGCAATATATGCAAGTCAGATTATCTTTGCTATATAGAAAACACAAGATTCAGCCTGAGATTTCTGGACTTTTGCCTGTTTCTCCCACTTCACCTGTCAGATCTATTCAACAGCGTGAAGGGATTTGTTGGTACAGGTAGAAAATGGGGTAACTGGAGGTCTTCACAACAGTCACTGAAGATAGAGGTTGTTTGTACTTTATGGAGCTGGTCTGTCAGAAAAACTTTGTTTCACCTCCTAAGAGGCTCTAGCACCCTGAATTTACAGGACAAATTTTCAACTGCCCTTGCTTACACAGGGGATATGCTGCAACTTTAAACTTGCAAAACTTGATGGGATTTCCAGCTGTCCACCCCCAATCAGTTAGGCTGCAGGGTTTGTGAGATCTGAGAAGAGGCCCTACCTCTGCAACATTAGCAAACCAGAATAAAACTGCAGCTCAGCACAGGTTTCTTAGCATGGCTGGTAAGCTTTTCCACATAGACTTCACTTTGAAGCCCAAAAATAAGAGAACAAAACTGAGGATATTCAACTGTTTGCACCCCAGATTAAAAAACAGGAACCAGAAGTCACTGACAATCAAAATTGCTTACTTTCAGAATGCTCTAATCATAGAATCATAGAATCGTTAGGGTTCTGCACATGAATGGTTTTTAGTTTTCTCCACCCAGATATTCAATATCTGAAAGAGACAAAGAAATTTTATAACACCCACTATCTATTGCCAATAACAATTTTGCTTAAGAGACCATATGACCTAAACCACATAATAAAATGAAACCTGGTTTTGTCTTTTTCATTCATATGCCACCACTGTCTTCAGGGAACTTTCTACTACAGCTAACGAATACATGAGGTATCACATAACTTGATACATTTCTCACCAGCCGTCATGTTAAGCAGCAGATATTTTAGATGTTATTGCCATCAGAGGAAGATGCCTTAAGAACACGCGCACATGTATGTATGTGAAGTATATATATACGCATGGGTAGACACCCACTATTGTACCATTATGTACTTCCCAATAATAGAAAACAGGACTGCAGCACTTACGTTGTAGCAAAATAAAACTTCTAGTTCAACATAAAAGTAATTAACCAGAACATATTGAATCTACAAGCAGCACATTAACTGCATAGGAGATGTATTTGTGTTATTGATATCACAGCTCTGTACCTGTGTATCCATGGCAAGAGCATCCCAGCCTATCAGCCTGATCTGATCAACACAGTTCTCATTGTAGTCAGATCATTGTGCCACTACAAACACAAGATCACTGAAAATAAAATGTTCCACTTCATTTGACCTCTTCTTTAGAAATGTATTAAACATCTATAAAAATTGCACTTTCTTTCATTGATTTCAGAATGCATTTGACTTGAAACCAACAGAACATGGATTTCAAGAGCTGTCAGAGACTCAATTTACTGCTGTTCTGCCTACCAAAATGCGTAGAGCTCAGAGAACCTGAACAAAGCTACAGTTACATGCTCAGAATATAGAAGGTCCCAAAGATAATTCAAATATTTGCCAGCAGGTTTACCCAGCCTGTTGAATTGTTTATGTCTGCATTTGATATGACAAACTTAAAGACAGCATGTTTCCTGCTCTCTCATTTTAGTATTCATTAATATACTCCATGGTTATATCTGCATAAAAGCTTATATGTGTATGTGCATTAACATGAGCATATAAAGGTCTGTGAACACACCTACCCAGTAATAAAGGCTTTTACTATGAACATTTACTTATGGACTTAAATGCAGCAGTGATCTTACTGACTTCCAACTGGACTTACTACTCCCACATTTAGAATTATGTATTTTTACTACATATCCTGGCATATACATTATCATGTGCAAGGTATAAGCAGATTTTCAGGCTTTGCATATCACCTTCTTACAGAAAGGTTATCAGTAGCAAAGGTCATGGAAATATTCTACAAGCAACTTGTTCTTATTTGCATAATAAATACCAGTCTTGGGACAGAGATGGCCGAGTGACATGTCTTCCACCTCTCTGGGAGCCTAGCTCTGAGCTTAACTGCACTGACTAAGCAAACACAAAGCAAAACTAAAAAAACAAATATCCTCCTTGAAACTTCAACCCACCACATGGTGCACCAGCAAATAAGAGAAGAGCAGTGGCAGCAGTAACACAGAAGCCTCTGTAGCTATATGCTACCTGGTGACCCCAAGGCAGCACAGAGTAAGTTATCACAAGATTTTAATAGCAGGTGAACAATAGGTTCAGGAAATTACCAATAACATTTCCATTTCATCTGCACATGGTGGTCCCATCAGATTTAACTAAGACTCACCATCATGTTACTTGGGATTCATGCTATAAAACTCTCACATGCTTCTGCAACAGTGCAAAGAGCTTTATCTAAGTTATTTTAACATTCTGAAAAGAACATGTCTTTCCAATATGGTATCAGGTATATTAGCAGGCATAGAACTTTAGTTCCCTATGTTTGAGACTCTGAGCTTGCTGCCCATGGCCTTTATTCTGCAAGATAAGCTTTTACTCAGCAGCCCTCCAAATAAGAGCTGCACAATAAAGGAGAAGGCAGCAAGTATGGCAACCTTTTCTTGTAAAAAAGACATTTATATATTATCTTTTATTTTCTTCACATATAAAACAGTTGTATTTTAAACATTATAAGCTGAAAACTAATTAAACAAAATCAAAGCCTTCTTAGAGGTCTGTGCTTATTCCAGCTTGGATTTGCAGTGAATGCTTTATTCTAGATCTACAATTAGCTGGAGTAATTTTGAATGGTGAAAGGCACTTATTTCCTCACAACATGGGCCCGTAAGCAGGTCTTTGGAGATATTAAAGCTTGTGGCTATAAATACCCAGTTTTTCCAGACTTCTGACTGATTCCCAGTTCATTGATTGTGTGGTATGGAGTTCTTAGTCTGGCTTGGAGAGCCGTCAGTATCTGCATATCCTCACTCTACATCATATTTCACATGACAATACATAAGAAGTCCAGTTTCTTCTAAAAATACATATAGCATGTTTAAGAACACAAACACATGCTTTAGCCTGAATGAGGCTATTGAGTATTTTCAATAACTACATTACACACGTGCTACTTCCTGTCATTAAATACCGTTCTGTCAAACCATTCTCTACAATCAGTACTATTTTTCTTGGTCATATTGTTCAGTTACTGCATGGTTTGGATAGAGCAATAAATAAAATTAATAGTTCAAGAAGTTTAGCTCTCCCATATAGTTTTTATGATTGATCCCACTATTTAAATTTTTCATGAAGAAAAAAACCTATCATCTCATTCCAATCTGTATTTACCATTTAGTTTACCATTAACTTAATTTGTAAATACAAGCCTCAGATGGAATTAAAACTTCTGAATCATTCGTTATGAGGTCTACTAATTTTACACTGTTAGTTCTTACACAAAGCTTCAATGTGTCAGACCAGAAGGGTTTTTTGTTTGGTTTTTGTGGTTTTTTGGTTTTGTTTTTCTGCCAGAAAATAAATGCTTCGAAACACTCCACAGAGAGCAAAACGTGGCTGTCACATAGAAGATAACTGCATTTAATCTCTTTGTTACGTTACAGCAACTTTAATAAGTTTTATTGCATTGCATTTCTGTATGGCAACCATGCAAAAAAAAAAATCATTTACTAAGTAAGCAGCATGATGCTCTGTACATTTCTACACACTTAACAGTTAGATTAATGCTTTCAAGCAGCAGTAAACTCCTTTCATAAAAGCTGGCAAACACAGCAAGTGTATCAGTCATTCCTCAAAGCAAAAATGACAGTTACTTTCTAGTCTTCACTGATTTAGCTGAATTTGGATCCAAACCATACATGATTTCTAGCCTCCTATTGTAAACCTGCTCTACTTGAGACCCATTATTCAGGTGTTTCATCTTTATCTTAATGCTCATACATACACGGATTCTATTACCAACATGAAATCCTTACAAATGCTGACTATATATAAAATGGGTTCCAATTTTCAACTAATTCTGTAAAAATTTGCTTCTGGAGCCCAGGGATTAATTATATGTACAAATCTGGCTGTAACATATAAATCAAAAAACAACTCTCCGAACATCACTTTCCTCTCTCATGTTTAAGTGGCTCCTGCAAACTCAGTTTCCATTTAACTACATACTCATAATGAACACCAAAGTATCTTAAGAGCATACTGCTACAACAAGTTTAAAAGTGCCAAATCCATACAGTTTATATGAGTATTCAGTCTCCATTTATCTAGTGCAGGTATCCAGCTTTCTAACACTAAAGATTCCACTGTTAAATATACTTCTTAAAGAGTCCTAACTGATCCTTCAGTACACATTAGAGCCTAGGGAATATCAGTGCTCTGGCATTTTATTAAACTTGCCTTCATTTGTCCTTAACAAATATAACACAATTTTAATAAAAATTTAATTCACAGACTGCAACAGCCTATACATCACTTAGTAATTGCTGCAGAATATGTTCTTTATTAGAAGCACAACAGTAGTTACCACGTTAGTACCAATATACCAAAACAGAGCACATCTGCTTTGTGCAGAGGAATGCAAAGTTACACTGATTTTTCTGCCATTTCTGGTTTTTGGAAATGTGAACTGCTAGAATTCTCCATTCTCATCTAATCATAGCATTAACAATGTCTTATATGATCTGAACCTGCAGTAATATTAACAGAGTAATGCAGGACTTTATAAACTGCAACTTACTTAATGCTAGAGATGATTATCTGGTACAAAATGTTACAGTGTAGAAGGAGACTGACTTGATGAATTTGAGCCAGTTGCAACCTATATTTAAAAGTGAGGTCTCCATGTCAAACCAGTATCAACTCAATCAATAGCTGAAAAAAAGCAATGAATTAAATTGAATCAATGAGGGGAATATTATGTGTGCAATCTGGAGGGAGGGAGAAGGAACACAGTAATATAGGACTATTTTTCTAGTTTGGATTAAGTGAGGAAACTATCAAGTTAACTGTAAGCAGTTAAATACATTCACAGCCTAGCTGTGCTAATACAAACCAAAAACAAAACCAAACACCAACCAACCAAAACCCAAAAAACAACCTTTCAGACAGTATGCACTGCTCATCTTGGAAAAGACTGCTTAGAAAGACAAGCTCTCTAATATTTCCCTGAGGATGAGCAAACATGAGTCTTGGTGTGCATTCCAAAGAAGTAAATTTTAATTCAGAGACCTCAAAATGTTTCATGGCTTTTTCTCCATCTATAGATCCCCAATTAAAGACAGATGTTAAACATATGCTTCAGTCTATTTCAATTTAGAAAGTCAGTGAAGCATGTGCTCAAGGCTTATGTTCTGCACAGGGATCATTGTAGAAGTGGGGAATTTAGCAATAAGTAATACTTGACTCTTAAATAGCAGCTTGGATTGGTGATCTGAAGGTGTTTAATGTAGAGAGTTGTTATAATTAGCTTCACTTTAGCAGATGAAAGAGCTGGGTCAGAAGTGAGTGTTTTGCCTCCAGACATACAACAGGTCAATTAAAAGCAAACAAACAAAACCAACCAAATAAAAAACAAAAACAAACCTAAGGGAAAAGCCTATACTCTGATTCTCAGTTCACATTTACAGCCACTGCAGCCATCTAATACAACTACCCCAACTGTTGTATTTAACAGAAAAAGCCACACACTGTATCAATACAGCTATTGTAAGCCATCAGATGATGCTCTGAAATTAAGAGGGTAATGACTACCAGACTGTCCCATACTCTGTAACACAAATCTGCAGCAAATCTAGTTCAACAGAGGAAACAGATGCAATCACTGATTACTTTTCTAGGGAACTGGAACCTGAATCCATCAAAAAGTTGGTGTCCCAATGAAGACTTGAGATGTCTTCATTGTACTCATGATTATTCAGATTTCTGAATAATCTACATATCTCTTTTCCTAGAAATAGTTTTCCCAGGAACAAACCAAATCTTTGCAAGACATTTCTGACAAAATACATTTCTAAATATTTCCTCTGCTTTTACTTAATTCTTCCCTAACTTCAAATAAACATGCAGACTTCCTCGACTTTTCCAGACTGGATGATTCTATGACTTATTACACTTGTATGAATGAAAGACTGACAGTCAATTGCAGTGATTCCCAGTACTTGTCATACAACACAGAGGTATAATCCATTATCTTCTGGAAAACGTCCAGGACTGACAACTCTCTCTTTTCAACCTTTAGAGACTCTTCATCACTGTCATACTCACCCTCACATGCCATTTCCAATGTCTGTGCCTTTAGGTCCAAATCAACTCTTGAAGAAGCTGAATGAACTAATCTCCTGTCTTGGCACTACTATGTAGGCAAGAGACTTACCAGAAACTCTAATGTTCCTTTATTGCTTACTCAGCTGTCAAAATGAATCTCTGCCTTTGCTGTTTCATTAATGCAAGATTCATTTAATGTTCAAAAAGTAACCAGTCAAACCCTCAGTAACCAGTGAAACAGTTACTATCACCATCCCAGGCAATGAAAATGGTATGGAAAATCCCAGAGATCGTAAAGCAGGGCTGTTTTAAAAGATAAAGTTTATCACTAGACAGGTTATTTATATTCTGTATTTGTGCAGGTTTTCAGGCAAGGGACAGTATCTCTCCAACTGCTATTTTACTGCAACCCTGAAGATAGCATGTTAACAAGATTATGATAATGTTCATGTTTGGAAAAAAAGATACACCCCCCCCAGAGTTTCATTACTTATTTTGTAATTATTTTAACTATTCCCTCAGCAAAGGAAATTCTTGCTTACTTCTGTAGATTTCACAGTTTATGCACAAAATTGCCTTTTATCAGCCGCTCTCTGGGCTCCCACAACCTTAATTCACTTCAAAATTACACAAACCTCTGCACCATCTGGTAACTTTTTGCAGTGTAATTATCCTGATAAATGTGTGCATGATATTAGACATTTTCCATTACAGAGGTGACTGATGTTGCTTCTATATTGACACATCTGTCTGTAGATCTCTGTTACAGGTCCACTTCAGGAGACCAACAGATTTGTTCATTTAAATTTATGTCTTACTGAAACTCGATGCCAGGGGTTTTTGCCAAACATTATTTTAATTATGTACCAGTGTTTATTCAAACCAGTTTTCTGTCTTGTAAAGTAGGTATACATAGTAACAGAAATGCAGGTATACATAGTAACAGAAATGCAGGTATACATAGTAACAGAAATGCTTATCATTTGTTTTGCATATTTTTGTGTGCTACCAAATGAATTTTTTTTATGAAGTCTTTGTTGCACTGTGAGAGGAGCAATAAGTGGTTGAAGCAGTAGGTTTTCCCCTCATTTTGGAACTTCAGGAAGGCAGTCGTATGTCCTATTGAAAGTTCAGGAAAGACAGATGACTTTGAAGTTTACATCAAAGTATCGTATGTGATTTTGTTACAGGAGACAGAAAATATGAAAGCACATGTAACCCAGTGCTTCTTACTCAGACATTCACCCTAGCAATACACAACACGGTACATTACACTTTTGTGGATCCCAAAAAGCAGTGACATCATTGACTCAGTGAGCACCATCATGACTACGAACACTCCAGGAGAAGCAAACACTCATGCTTCTAACTGTACACATGGAAGTAATGCACTGTCAGCACTGTCTGATACCATAGTCTGCTGAAAGGAGGCACAGCAGCTCTTCCCTCTGGGAAGCTGTGTTTGCTGCTGCTCAAGACATTAGAAAATACAGCCTGTGCTTACCAAGTAGAGAGCTGATCCCAGACTTCCCCTTTTCGTCATCACTCCTCCCATTTCTGTCCCCTTCCTCCTTTTCCACATCTCCAGCCTTCCCATCCCAGGTTTTATCCTTGCTTTCAATGGTACATTTCCAGAATTACTCTGCAGAGTAAAGCCCAGCCTCCAGGGAGTATTCATTTATACAAATTAAAGCACCTGCAGTCATCCTCAGCTGTGCCTCAGTCACTCACTAAGTCAGCAGACACAGACACCAGTGTCTATAGTCCTTAGAAACTTGGCACAGAATAGCTGATGCAATATAAGTAAAGTCTTGTGGCTGCAGATTAGCCACTGCCAAATCTTCACAGTACCTAGAAAGAACACGTAATCTGTGAAATTACAAAAGAGCAATAGAAGGGAGAGAGCTATAGTTTATCTCAATTTAAAGAATAACAATATTTTGTGTAGCCAGCTTACTTAACATTTGCCAAATTGAGCAAGAGGGAACCAGAGAAATGGTTTCTGCATTTTTTATAGGCAGATAGCTAATCAGGATATTAACTGAGGTTAGTAAATTCCTTTAACATTTGTCTTTTTTTTGGTAAGTTAATATTATAAGGCTCACAGAGCAACAAACTTTGCTTTCAAAAGTGCTGTAAAGCAGATGCTCAATATGCTTAGGAATCACATTTAAACTCTTAAAACCATGCCGGCTTTTCTAAACCTTTGAAATAGAATCACCTCTGTAAATATATGACACCAACTTATTTCCCACTATATGACACTTTGTTGTGCTAAAGCTATTACTTTTTATATGAAATGCACCTAAAACAAATTGTGAATTGCTGCATCTGTGCTCCTCACTAGCATCAGATTATGCAGGCAGCAGGGAAAGGGTCTTTCAGAGAGAGGTGCATAATCACCAGTTGTGTCAAGTCCTGCCAACGAGCCCAGTTTCTCAGCATTTGCTCTAGTTCATCCAGCACTGTGGCACATAAAGTCTTGGGTGCCCCCAGGAAAGCTATCTTCCCACATTGTTATTTTCAGATGCTGCTGCAGACTGCTAATGCACAGAAGACAATGCCAGCAAAATCTAAATTTCCAAGATTTTATTTAAAAACTCAACATTTTCATTTGAGGTGATGATAAACAACTGTATCAGTGGGTACACCACCAAGCTTCATGATGAGATGTGCCAGTACAGAAGTACACTACTAACACAGTTACAGGATTTTTTTAATTATTTTATTTTTTACTCTGAACTCTACTGAAAAGGAAGCACTTAGCTAAATTAGACAAAATTAATGAAAAAGGCAACACTTGACAGGCACATTTATCCTTCTTCAGTTCAACCATTAGTAGTCTGTTTTGCTGCTGAGTAGCAGCAGGCTGGCTCAGCACTAATTAAACCAGCCACTAGCACAGATAGGTGTTTACAGCCTTTGAACTTCTCACCCATTTCTTCTCCCATTGGTTCCTAGGGAAAAACATTTTCCCTTCCTAATCCAAACAGCAAATAGGCAAAAATAAATGACTGCCCTATTTAGGGCTCTTAGCCAAGAGGTTGAAACAAGAAAGCTTTCCACCTCAAGGCATCCTAAAGGATGCGCTGGAGCATCTGGGCCAGGGTGATGGAGGAGGGCAGCCACTTCAGGGGACATTTACTAACAAGGCAAAGGGACATGATCCCAGAGAGGATTCCCCAGGACCTGCAGAGACCTCTGCAGAGCTTGTGACAATCTTCCCAGTGGCTGCAGGTGATGTTCAGACAGTTGTTGGTACTACGCTGACTGATTCATTGCAACTTGAGGGGAACAGGAAAGGGAGAATGTGGTTTTCCCTTGTTGCTGTGTGAAGATAGGCTTCTACATGACATGATAATGAAACAAGATGTGGAACGTCTGCATTTTATTAACTAAGATTATTAAATAGACTGGCTCACAGCCTCAGTGACAGTACAGGGATACAAAGCTTCATTTTAAATGAGCACCATTCTGAAAGCAATTTGAAGAACAAAGCAGAACAGGGAGAGCGATAACTTCCACAGTGTTTTTAAATAAGAGTAAGCTCCTACAAAAGCCTACTGTAAATTACATGTGCATTTTCTGACACATCTAAAAGTGGTACTTGAATGCCCCATGCTCTGAAGACATCGGGTAAGTCCCTGGGATGTCCAAAGAACTCCCTGAAAATCAGGGTCAGAATTGGAAAGTGCCTAAAAGGGTTTGTAGGACTGGATCTTGCAACCAGCCCCTCCATATAATGTGAAGAGAAAAAATACTCATGAAATATATTACCAATAATTCAGGAAACAAGTACAACTATCAAGAAAAGCCTCCTTTCTTCCTAAATGATG
This sequence comes from Melopsittacus undulatus, assembly GCF_012275295.1. Classification (NCBI taxonomy): domain Eukaryota; kingdom Metazoa; phylum Chordata; class Aves; order Psittaciformes; family Psittaculidae; genus Melopsittacus; species Melopsittacus undulatus. Next base: position 45,208,069 of record NC_047535.1, read on the forward strand.
GACAAATTGAGAAATACCTTCCAATACCTGAGAACTTGTGAAGTGCACAGAATGATTAGAGTACTTCTTAAATGGGCGAGCATTAGTGTAATAGGAAATTAGCAGTTACCAGTATCCACATGGATCAGTTTTGCCATGTGACAGTTGTTGTGAAAGGACAAAAATGTTTTCTAAGACCACAGAAACACAGTGTTACCATAATAGACCCATGGATGTTTCATAAACATCTCTTCAGGCAGGCAAAATCAGGACATCACTTCAGGAACCCTAATAGTTCTTCCCCACAGAGAAATATTTCTTAGGGGAAACATCCACCTTTAGAAAACAAACTATCCTTTCACATTAAAAAAAGGAACAAAAGTTTCCTAACTAGCTATTACAAATAGCAGCCTATTTAACATCTCTGCAAAGCCTAGGGGAAAATTAACTGGTTTAAAAAGAACATTAAGACCACAATGGCTGGGTACTCAGAATTAAAAACCACTTCCTTAAAACTGCTGTACACCCTCTAGCTCTTTTATCCATGTTGCACTAAGATGCAATCTGTAGAGAACGTAATCACAGGACATTTATTTCCCCATGGGATCCTGCCTTACTCAGTGCATAGGATACAGTGTCCTCAGTTATTCAGTAATCTTACCCTCGTTATCCTCATAGCAGCACCTTTTTCCCCAGTGGCCCCAACATTTCTCCAGCACTCTCTGGAGTTCATAAGCCTGCTCTCAGGCATTCAGAAGGCAGGGGACTGCATAATGTCCCGCCTAGCTGGATTCTGCCAAGAGAGAAAGGCAACCTGCAGATCTACCCCTGTTGCTACCCATTGTGAGTGGGAACATGGGTAAAGCTCACAGATCCCTTGAATCTTTTGATTCCTTTTCTCCTCAGGAAAAAGGTTAAGGGAGCAGGGCCAGACTGACAAATTTCTGCATGCTCTGATTTGCCACTACCCGAGCCCACAAGCCACCTCCTGACAAGAAGGCAAACATCCAGATGGATGTACCCTTCTCCACCACTCCTGATGACACCCACATTACTCCCTTCTCCATAACATCTATTTCCAGTCATGCTCAGGAAGAACTGAGAGATTCTTCCAGTACACAACTAACACATTTTTCCAGTACCAGTATAAAACTTAAATTCTTCATAAAATATAAATAGATCCTCAGAACATCCCTGTAAGGTGATGATTACCAGGAGATGTTAAGCTGCAGGTGGCACTTATTAGGTCTTGACATCTCATTTGAGATGTCTATTCCCTATTTTTCAGAATGCTTCTGAAGCACACTCCTTAGTGCCATGCATGTTTCAACAGAATCCTGACCCATCTGCACACTGCACAATCTAAATTGCATGCTAACTATTGGCTACCTCTGAAGGGCTTGGGTTAAATGACTTGAGTAGCAGTAGAGCTCTACGACAGAGACAAAGTAAGAATCTATTTTTTCTGAGAGCTGTCAGTACCCTTTAACCATCATATTGTCCCATCTCTTCTTCAGTCATCTACATTCAGTTCCTCACTACACCCTTTGCAGTAAGTGAAGCACAGAGTCTTATGGGCAAAAACTGGTTTTACTACAGTTGTGGTACAGTTGAATAATTGTAGTACATTTGGATAATGCTGTACCTGTACAGTTATCCCTGATTCAGCTCTGGAGCAGACCAGTCTATGTACTGCATAAGAAAACAGTCACAGAAAGGAGGGAGAGGGAAGGGATACTTGTCAGGACTGCTGCATCAGTCTGGATGTCTCAAATTGGTCCCAAAGCTAAATGCACAGTAGTATCTATCGTTAGTATACCTGTTGCTTCCAGAAAGAAGCATCTTCCCTTTTACCAGCTCTCCCTACACACTGCTTCCTCAACTACACCTCCCAGTCACTTTTTGTGCCACACCAGAGTGTCTCTTCTGGGAACTGCTGGGAAAATTTCTGACACTTCACCTACCAGCCTGCAGGGCACCCCATGGTCAAAACCAGTATTTGATAGCATATGTCCTTGATACTTCAGTTGTCTCAGATTCACCCATCAGAGGCCATCACAACCACTGAAAACATGGCTTAAACTTGGCATTCAGAATTCAGTACTGAGAAGTAAAGGCTAACCTTGTAGTCCTGTTTAGAAGAGATACTACAAAAGAAGTATACTTGCAGATGTAGATGCTGCCTGCTGTTACAAGCCATCCCATTCACAAGGTTAACTGGGTATTTCAGTGTCTTGTAAAAAGTGTGACATCCCTAGCAAATTTGGGTAGAGATTTTGAGGCTTTCGGCATTTTTGTTTGGTCGGTTTGGGGTTTTGTTCCTGTTGTTTTGTTTTCTGCTTTTGGTTTGGTTTTTGTTTTGTTTTTAAATGGTTGGTTAATTAATTATTTAGTAAGCAACCGAATGAAAAAGTTCTCAGAGCTCTGTCTCTCTCCATTTCAAAGTCTTTCCCTTTATGGCTTTTGTATTAGACTCATCATAATTATGAACTGCAACTCAGAGCACCCATTATCATCATGCAGAAACAATACTTTCTTCAAGTCATTGCAGATTAGTTTCATTTACTATTACATTTGCAATTTTATAAGCAACTACTTTTGCACCCATTCAGCTTCACTGAAAGGAATGAAGACAAGAGCCAGCCTTTTCTTGTTTGCTCACCAGCAATTTGAAATCCAGAGGAGGTGGAATAAACCACGAAGAATTGCATGAATTAGTTGCTAGGCTATGGAGGAAAAACACACTTGAGAACTGCCAACATTAAAACACTTACACTTGGACACTTCTTTAATCTAAAGCAGGCTAGCCGAGGAGAAGGAATAATGTACAAAGTTAAAGTGCCTTAATTGCTTTGGAGATCTGCTTTTAGACATATTTAAGCTCCCTTTAGGCTTATAAGCTTGTAGAACCTTAAAATAAAATAAACTTAAAAGAAAAGGTTAAAAGAAAAAAAAAATAAGAACTTTAATCCTCCCCCTCCTCCATTTAATGTTTCCAGACTTTCTCAGATCTAATTAGCAAGGATTTACATCAGTGAATTAAGCCTGTACCTTTAAAAGTGTAACCTACATGCTTGCTTTCCACTGAGCTAAATTGTTCTAAATTGCAGCCATAACTTTACTGTGTCTGCTAAAAAACACAACATTTGCCCTTTTTCTTTAAGGCACACACAGCTCTTCACATTTTTAGCAGGACTGTGGCAGAGCAGAGAAGGAATTGGTCTTAATCCCTCCTAATTTTCCTTAGCATCAGTATCTGTGGGCATCTTCATTATTAGAAGTATCATTGCTCCAACTTCCTCTCTTACTATGTAATTATTTGAATAATTCGTTTTGCTTGAGTGAGCTCATAAATTGTTTGTTTGGGGAGATTTATCTGGACAATGATTTTAGGGAAATCCATGTGCCCAACAATTCCTCAAGACAAGGTGCAAGACTGAATCACATCTCATTTACTGATGTAAATAAGAGAGAGAGCCACAGAAGATATTTACAGTACTTTAAATATGAACAGAATTCAGGCTCACAGACCATTGCTTTGTAATGCCTCAGTGTTGCAGGTGAAACTGTATGTGTTGAGCATAAACTTCTTCAATGAAATCTTGCACAATTTGCAAGGGATTCAGACAAAAAAAGCCACTCTTTGAGTCTATGAATATTTGATAAAGACTAGTCACCCCTACAAAAATCATAGCAATTTTCTCTAACCATCTCTTCAGATAGGATTCAATTAGTAAAAGGAATAAGGAGAAACAAAGAAAAAAAAAAAAGAAATAAAGAAAAGAATGGAAATCTTATTATATGCTATTAAACTCAATAAGGCTTTTCCACCAGGGAACATCAAGTCTTATTTATGGTACTCCCCATGCTGTTGTAAATCAGAAGTTACTGCTACAAAGACTCCAGAGCTCCAACAGAATAAAACTGCAGTAAGCAGAAGCCAAGCCTTTGAGTCACATTGCACAAGTCTAGAGGATTGCTCCACAAAAGTTTTCCATGTAACTCACAAAAACATTAGCACTTGAATATTGACAGCTTGGCAGCTCTGCCCCAAACAGCCTAAAACAAACCTAGAGAAACTAAACCTGGGACTCAGCAGATTTTGTTCCACCTAGACCCCAGTGTGCCACAGTTGGATTCCTTCCAGAAGGAAAACACAGCAGCATGGCAGCAGTGAATCTCTTTGTTCCAAGTACCATGCTGCAAGTCAAGCTCCCCCAGGATTATTGCCTCTTAGGTCCAAACTGATCTTTCATCTCTTGCTCAATTTAATTTGCAAGGATATTATCTCTATCCCAGATCTGCAGCCCCGTAGTTAGAATACTTTTCATGGGAATGAGAACGACGCACTTAAACCCTTTGGCACTGATATCCCACATTTCCCAGTCATTTCTCAGGCTATACTGTACAAAACTGTACACTCTTTAAAAATGGTGCATCCTTGAAATGCAGCTCATCTTAAGCAGAAGATGGCAGCAAGCCGAAGAACTTGGCAAGGCCACAGTGTATGTGAACATGAATATTAGGTAATGTTTCACAGGGATGTGGGGACTCGTGCATAATCTAGGGGGTTTGTAGATCTCTGTTTAGAATTAGGCTCCTATAATGTATTCTCCATGAATCCTTCCACTCCAACATTCATTTGTAGGCTTGGATAGTACAGGGATAGCATACAGAGATACCGTGCCACAGACAACTTCAAGCACATCCACATGTACAGTGAGATTAAGAGAGCTAAATGAACATAGCCACCCTTAAGAGACTTTGACTATTTCTTTTTCAGGAATATGAATAACCCTTTCTCCCGTCCCACTATAAAGCAACAGGGTAGAGAAGTACGTGATATCTTGAGGAAACAGCAGCTTCCAGAAACTGAGTCTGAAAATTATCAGCAGGTAATAAACCTTAGATACCTTGGACAGAGATAGGAGCAGCATCATATTTTTACGATAAATATGTAAATCATACACACAACCCCAGCACAAGCGTAGCTTGAGATTACCTGGTGGGATGCAGATTTCAAGTCAGACTTTGGTTACAGGCGTGCTAATGTTATTCGGAGTTAGAAAGATGTGCATTATAGATAAATATTTGCCTTGTCAAACGCCATGATAAACTCTGTTTGTACAGATAGAATCCATAAGGCTTCATTTTCTGTGAGCTATACTGCAGAGAAAGTTTTTCTGAAACATTTTATAGGAAACATATGCTATATCTTACCAGAAAGTGCACCTGAATAAAAACATGTCTGGTGAAAAGCAATGTCATTCTCTGAAAAGTTGGTGGGATTTGTTCATACTTAGCCTTGAACTGAAATTGGCCTGAGGTATCGAATTTTGGTGATTATGTTTCATATCTTTATCATATCTGCCCTGATCCCAAGATAAACAGACTATTTCCCAGCAACACAGTATTTCTAGATATCAATTTAAGCAATTTCAATTCTCATGTAGACTCTACTATATTGTATTTTCAAAAAGTTCAACAACAAGAAAATGAAAGTAGAGGATCAAAAGCAAGTTTTTCTACAGCTGAAAACAAGCAAAGCTTCAGAGTTTCATATTGGTGCTATCAAAAGAACTAAAAAGCAATATTTCAAGGGACTTAGTGGAACCTCAAAAGAGAGTAAAGGCTTGGGGTCCAGTTCATTCTTTTATTAAACTTCTTGATGAAAGCACACCCCAAAAAAAAAACCCCACGCCAAAAGCCCACAGAAAAAGGTCTTTGATTTGGTAAATCAAACAAAAGGCCATACAGTGAGAAGTCCTAAACCCACCAAAGATCGTGACTGACTTCAACACAGACAAGAATTAAACTCAGACATCTCCCATCACACAATGACAAATAGTTCAAATTCAGATCACCAAATTCAGGGAATGTTTGGGATCACCTGTGATTTTACACCTAAACTTCTAAGTGGGCAGAGCTGTTGTATGTTACTACTACAAGAGGAATAACTTACACATGAAGAGTGGAAATACACCTCATGCTATTCCAGGAGTTGATGTGATTCTCCCAGCAGAATGCTGGCAGTTGTAACCAGCAATGGTGCATGTGATAGAAGATATTTCTCAGGTATGGTGTTTTCCTGCATTTTTCACTCTGAACACTGCAGCACACAACAGATCAGCTTTCTAGCAGTAGTATCTAACCTGAGCCCCTAAACTACACTCAAAATTGCCTGAAAAAAATCACTTGTAGTGATATTTCTGAAGGGAGCTGTTATTCATCAAATACACTCTGCAGCAGAAATGCTTTGAAATCTAAGGGGTGCCCATAATAACAGATACAATATATAGATTTTTTCAGTTTTTAATCCATTTGCATAATTGTATGCTCATATCCCAGTGGTTACTAAGAGTATATATTGGCTTGAATGTCTTCTAGACATTACAGAAGATCACCACAGAACCAACACCTGTGAATACATCAATATTTACTTGAATTGTATGTTTTTAAAGCAACTGGTCCAGAAGAGTGGCTAAATTTTCCTAACTTATCCATCATAGCTGTTACTGTCTTCACAATACTTCATCTGCTTTGAGCTGATGATCTTCCCCACTCCATAGCATAGTGTCCACTTAGGTCATTTGGGTTGAGCAGAACGGATTTGAATACTAAACAAAACCTGTTATTCTGCAGATCAAAATACAATCCTTATCTACAGTACAGGCTCACTGCCTGCTCTTGTCAACCCTTGTAATCTATCCTAAAACTCCATGTCTTTCTTGTAATATTGAGACACCTTCTTATCTGATGGTGGATAGCAGGGAATGAAAGATGCTCATTTGTATGCTAATTAGGATTTTAAGTAGATAAACACCAAGGAACACAGAAATGGTAAGACTGAACATGGTTGACACAAAAATTACTACGATTGTGTCACTACAGGTTCACATTTGGTATGGTTTAACCAATCAGCAATACTGACATTCATCATGTCACTTACAGTGGGTGGGAGTAGGGGAAAGAGGAAAGAAGGGAGATGGGGAGAAAGAGAGAGGAAGGGAATGGAATACTATGGATGGGAGGAAAGTAACAAAGGCACAAGCTAAGAAATTTCTTATGAATAAATACTAAGAGTATAAGAACTAAGCAAACAAGAAGGGAGAAACAATTAGATAAAAAGCCCAGGCAGTGAAAGAGAAGAAATTCTTTCTTAAAAGGAAAGAGTGTGGTCTTGTGTTGGATTGAGGACAATAAGCACATCAATTGGTATTTTTAAAAGTCCTGAAAAGAAGCTCAGAAATCTGTTTGTTATATAGGAATGAAACAAAGCAGTGAAGCCAAAGGCAAAGAAAAATATCATTCCACAGTTTGGAAGATGGAGGAGGACTGCTCTCATTTTTGGTAGGTTAGAAATAGCATACAAAGCAAGCATTTTTAGAATTAGCACACTTATTCAAAGGGTACCAATATGCTAAGCATCTCTTAGCTTTGTTAGGAATCAAATTATCAATGGCTGGTATCAGGGATAAGACGTAGCTGGAAGTCACTTGCAATGGCAAGTGAGGCACAGGTGAGCAATACTCGCATCTGTCATGTCATGGAGCCACACGAGGTTATGGCACAGCTGCTTGGTGGCAGCATAGGGTTTGTAGTCACTGGTTTGGAACGCCTCATCACTCACAAGCACCAAGTTCAGAAAACAACCATTCTGCCCAGTTTAAAGCCCTATGAAGTCACTAGGAACCTGTTTCTAGGATGCTGTTAATTCCTGCTTCAAATGAGAAAGCAGCAGAGACTAATACAAAAAAACCCTGCTCTTACCAGAAGCCTCCATCCGCTCTCCTTCACCTCAAACATGCGACAATACAATGATTTTCAGTAGAAAAAGGAAACTGAGGCCAAATCTGTAAGCCTCTTCAGCTACAAGCTATAAAAACAGATTCCATTCCATTCCTCTCAACTCCCTGCCCCAACAAAGATCATCTTGAATCAATCTTTAGCTCAACTGAGTACCACCACAAAATAACGCAAAGAAAATGAACATTATATGTGGTTTCAGGGCCCAGAACACATCACAGCAGGAAGAATTTATCGCTGACCTTCACACCTACTGTCCCTTGAAGAACATGCAATAGTTGTTACTGCATAAAAAATTATTTTCATTTGTGACAAACAGCAGAAATGAATAATTCTACAGTAATTTTTGCCAGTTTTTCACAACTAGGGTAACTATAGATGCTGGATATGGGATTGTTTTAGTTTAAAAGCTCAATTTCTCCTGAGCACCTCTTGGAGAAAAGAAGGGTTAAATGTATACTTAATTAAGTGACTTCACACGTTAGCAATCATAGCATGTGCAGAAATCAGATGTGTTTGAAATGTTCATGATGAAATGCAAAACCACTATCACACTTTCACTTTTCAGTCAAGCTTGAAAATGAGTTTGTTTCTGTGAAAAATGTCACTAAGATACAAGCTTTTCTTTTTTTCTCTCTGTCTCTTTTTCTTCTTTTGCATGAAAAGTACTTTGCAGCTAGCTTACAGGAATTCATATTAACATTAGCTTCATAAAGTGAGATTCGCGTTTCATGTTTTCAATGCACTGACAGCCATATTATCAAGTACTACATAAAGTGATGTTTGGATAAGGGAGAGCTGACAAAGCTGTCTGAATGAAGAGATTTTATGAAAGAAAATTAGTAAAACATTAAGCACACTTTAAACTTTAGCACCTTCCTGACAGAGAAAAGCACATTTCAAACGGTTCAGATTTTGGTTGTGGCCAAGTCAAACAGGAGGGAAAACTTTCAGCTCTCATTCTTTTTGTATAACTGATCAAGGTTTATTAAAAAGATCTTAAAAAAACAGGAGTAAGTTCCATTCTATTCAAGCCATTGTTATTTGCACACTTATCACCGGTATAATTTCAAACAGCATTGCTTTTACCTGCATAATGAACCACTGGCATTTTCTGTCCAGCAAACACAATAGCAGAGGACACTCCCTGATACCTTTATACATAAGCTGGGTTTATTGACACTCAAACCAAACAGGATTCTGTGCTCTAGTGCATATCAAAGCTGTTTGGAAAGCAAAGTTCTTTCTTCCAGAAAGCATAGATGACTCACAAACTTAGGAAGTTTCTGCTTCAGACCAAAGGGTTTCAATGAAAACTCAACAGTTTCTTGAGAGAAAACCATCTTTTTTCATCAACACACTTCACACTTGAAATCCTGTATCTCTGTTGGCAGATGTGCAACCGGCTTTACGAACATGTTTTACCAGCCCACAGTTTAGTATGACCTCCAGTTGCCAGCTCTTATACCCATCAAGGTCTCAGTCTTCTTGTCTCGTGAAGAACCAAGGGCTCAGATTGAGGTTATTTCCTGATAACCCACTATTCTCCCCTCACACATATTACACCCAGCTGAAGAGGAGAGACCAGAAGGGGGAACCCTGTGGGGGAGTTCAGTACAAACCACCCCACCAGGGTGAGAAAGATGGGGAGGTCTTCTCAAAACCACTTCAGAGAGTCTCTGTATTACAGACCCTGGTTCTTAGGGAAGACCTAAATCTGCTTGACCTCTTGGAAGGGACAAAACCAGAAGATTTCTGGAGGGTGAGGTTACATTCTGACAGAGGTACAGGATGGCCAGCTCAGGGGTGACACACAACCGGACCTGCTGGTCATGAAGAAAGAAGTGACAGCCTTGGCCGTAATGGCCATGAAACAGCTGAGCTCAAAATCCTGATAGGAGCGAGGAAGGAAACACCAGAGTGCAAACCTCAGACTTCTGGTGAGCAGACCTCAGCCTGTTCAAAGAACTACCAATGGAGTCCCGTGAAACGTGGCTCAGAAAGGTAAGTTCAGGCAAGCTGGCAGTTCTTTGAGGACAGTATCCTCAGAGGGGAAGAACAGTCCCTTCTGGTACTTAGGAAAACAAACAGGCATACCAGGTATCAGGCTTGGCTAAACAAGGCTGGAAGGAGGAATTTCAAACATTGCTAGGCAGGTAAGTGAGGTGTTAGAAAACACAAAGATAAATTGGAGCTGACATTTGCTAAGGACATCAAGGACAAGAAGCGCTTCTATTGCCACTTCAGCAGCAAAAGGCTGAAAAAAGATCATGTAGGACCTCTGCTGAATGGGGCAAGTGATTTAGTGACAGACACACAAATAGCTGAGATGGTTCTCATTGGAAGCATACCTATGGCTTGTAAGGCATCACAGGATGTAAGTTTAAGTGGGTTTATGCATTTTCAGATGCTCAACATCGACCACATTCAATTTTTTCTCTTAGTCGAGTGTTGCAAGTTAAACAAACAGCATACATTCAAGGTCTATCAAAAGGGAGAAATCTTTCTAATAATACTTATCTTCACAGTGGAAGCAACACAGTCCCTCTCCACAGGCAATATTAAACAGCTGTATCTTTAACACAGTTCATCTATAATTACTATAACCATGTAGCCCTGTCATTGCCATTGCTGATGGGCTGTAAGTTTTGTTCTGAGTTTACAAGGCCTCAGAACTGAGGCTTGTCAGGTCTGCTTAGTCCAGATTTCCCTTCACCTGCCTTTATCTTTGTTTTACTTGGTTTAGTGTGACAGCAGTTTCTCCTGCTGTTCAGGTGTCTATTGCTAATTTATTTTGTTTATCTTGGAGTGGTACAACCACAGTTGCATACAAAAGGCAGTAAGTTATGCCTTAAAATGAAATATTTATGACTCTAGCACACTAACATAGTGTAGAGAAACACAAGGCTGATACAACAGGAGAAGCCTTGGGAAGTGAAGATACAGGATGTAGCATAGAGGAGTACTGGCACAGGAAGACGAGAGAGGGGATCCAGGCTTGGCAGTGGAGACTCCACAGCTCCAAACAGCTCAGTTTTCATCAGTTAAGAACATGCAGTTCTTGAGCTGGACAAAACTGGTTTTAGAGGTAACAAAGAAATAATATTTAATATACATAAAATGTACAGTAATTCAGATGCAACCTGAGACAGTAGACCAATGAAAAGAAAAATATAAAAGAAAAATATAAATATACAAAGATACAAAAACTATCTCAATTCTATCCAAGAGAGAGGAAGAAAATGCCAACATATTCACCATCATACTCCTCCTGGCAAAGGACTCCAGATGCTGACAACTCTGTCCCTCCCTACACATGTGTCACCACGCAAATGACTAGGATCTAGACTAACAGCAGCAGGGCAAGCATAATGCCAGAAAAAGGCTAGAAACTAAATGTGTGTGTCTATAGCAATTGTAAATGCATTATTATTCTTTCTTGTTCTGGGTCAATTAAATCTGGACTAACAATGATCAAGCTCTCAAGGCTTCAATTATACTAACAATAACTTCGTGGATTTACTTATAGACAAGGTGTGCTTTCTCCTTGCCCTCTCCCCAACCCCCCCCAAAAACAAACAAAAAAGAAAGCTTTAAGTGTAACATTGGCTGGACTGAAAATAAAATGCCACCCGATGACAAATTCTGGTAGTCTGGATAGGAGGTGAAACGTGGAAACACACACTGAAACAGAGGTATTTTTAGGATAGGTTTTTAATCTACCACTTCAACGCTTTCATTCGCTCAGTCTTCCAATTTGGCATCATCTGTGCACTGCAGTTATTATTTGGGACATCACTAGATTATATTAGTTTGCAATCAGAAATCTATTTGAGAGGAAATAATTGTATTCAATCCAATTAGAGTTTGCCATATTTCTCTGATTTTGCAACACTTCACTGTGAAGAACAATGGGATATTTACTGTCTACATTCTGCTGATTATCACAGATTTTCACATATTGGAAAAGATACATTGATGCAACTCATTGGTATGCTCTGGCATCAGTGTGATCAGCCAGTCACTTCCCTTAAAGTCGCAGTCATTGCAGCTCTTGCTACTGTGAAGTCTCACAATTAGGCTTTACTTTACCCATAAATAGAAAGTCATCTATTTGCAAACCAAATCTTCATGGGAAACTACAGGCTGGGGATACATCTGCTGGGTTGGCATTAGCGTTTTAGCTTCCAGCCAATTAGGACAGAACAGTACCTTACATTATGCTAGGACATAAAGTATTGATTCCAAATAACAATTGCTGGTTTCAACCTTAAAATGTCACCTCACCTACCATTTCACAAAGCGAGATTCATCAGCTTTAACAGCAACAATCCCTCCTGCTACAAGAAAAGTATAGCAGCACTTAACAACAATTGGACATGAATCTATTAAATTACAATGGATTTTTTTTTAGCTTTGCAAATTATAGCCATATTAATACCAACTGAGTTCTGTACGAACAATAAATGCAAAAGGATTTTTTTTGTTCCCAATGATTAGCCACCTTTTGTAATGTGTGGCCATTTAATGCATATAAATTTCCTGCCTTGCAGATCAAATGTGAATTAGAGCACTAGGAGGCTGGCTTATATGAATAAGCTTTGATAGTTCTAATTATAAAACCAGCATATTATAATGGCACTTAAATTGTGCAACTCCTTTAATGTCACATGGGTGACCTTTGTAAATTTAGTTGGCAAAAACAGAATTCTTTGTCTTTGTCACCACACTTTGCATGACAAGATTCATTATAAAGTAAGAATTAGAATGGCTGGAAACTTTCTGAACCCATGGATAAGATCTACCAATAGAGAATAAAAAAAGACTTTGAGTAGATGAAAGGTTAGGCCCTGCAATCAGAGAATCACAGCAATATCTGATTCAGGCACATGGGCACTAAAGCAGGATTCAAACCCAAATTCACCAATATCCCTCTACAATACAAGGGAAGAGTGATGCGCGTCAGGCTGTTCAGAGACCCACATGCTGCATGGGAAGGGAGCTGATATTGGGTCAGCGTGACCCTCATCAGTGTAGGCATCCCCCCCTCAACCCTCCTTTCCTTGCAACACCTCAGTCGGGCTGGCACATGGTGTGATGTTCCTGGCTTGGGATTCAGGGCAGCCCATCCTTCATGGTATGTATCTCCACAAACTCTTTCAAAGAACTGGACAAGCCTGTCTCTTAAACCTGGAAGAAAGAAGTGATAGCTTTTCCCTTACTCCTCCTCCCATTTTCAGCTTTGCTGTAAGCATTAGGTTTCTAAATAACTTCCTGATGGTTGGGAAGCTACAGCTCTCCCTAACCTACAAGCATTCCAACTTGGACTGTGAAACAGGCACAGCTTATCTATTTTTATTTACTTAAGTAAGGCTTAGTACACCTTCCTGGGGACTAGAAACCAGCTGAAGAGGTCGTCCTCTGTCCTCAGGAGTTCTGGGTTTTTTTAGCAGAATATAGATCCCACTCAAACGAAGGACAAGGGGGAATCCAAACCCCACTGTGAGCCCCAAACACAGCATAGGCTGTGGCTTGGTGGTAGGCTTGAAAGCCCTGAGGGAAGACCAGAATCCATCAAAACTGTAGGAACAGCCCTACTCAATCTATTTCTAGCAGCAAGCAGAAGCTGAACTTTATGGATTAAAAGCAAATTAGATAATTCCTTCTATGTTTATAATACACAAAACCCACTTTATGTTACTTTAAAGCACTTTCCTTGCTCTTCTCCTAACCCACACAGGAACTGTAGCAAACCTATGTATTTCTGTTCAGCTTTCCTGTACCTTGTCATTCAGGAGTTCTGGAGATTCTCTCTGCTAGAAGATTAGAGAAACCCAACTGGATAAAGGAGCAAAGGCACAACACACCAGATGCCAAGTCTGGAACATCATTTCCTTAGTTTAACTGATGAAAAGAGACATTTTCCCTAACAAGATCCTTTGTATCTAATTGTGGCTGCTTCAAGGTTATAAAAACTCTTATCACATCGAGAGGGCAAAGAAGCCACAGAAAGCACCATGGAAGAACAAAGCATTATTTGGACTTAATCTTGGCAACATGCATTTTCTCCAAGGCCCTTTAAAACTCTGTAAAAAGGAAAACCCAACCTTACAGGGCAAGTATAAGGAAAACTGAGCTATTTTTCATTTTGTCATCTTGTATGTTGCCTTTCTTTACATTTCAGACTCAATAATGCAATTAACCCTGGCAGACATAAACTTGTTTTGTGAATTAAGCATTTACAAAATTAATTCTTCTGTTTCTATTTACCACATCCATAAATCTGGATGCCAAGAGAATGTTCTCATTCCAGTGCTGTCTTCTCCCCCGCTCCCCCTGCTTTTTACCAAAATTAAAACACCATCAATACTTCTGCTGTCAATACATGCAGTTGTAGAACAAAATGAGATTTGGTAAATTACTACATGGATAAAGCTAACACATGTAATGCACACATAAAACAGTGTACATTTTACCACCCCTAATTCCCAGACACCGCTATAATCAATTTAATGTCACAGCAAGGCCACTGGTGCTGAACTGTGTGCAACATTAATCCCTGGTACATAGGGAAAATTGAGAAATCCAGATGACAGAAAGTTACCTTTTGCTTTCCTATGAAGTTCTGCGATTCATGCTTTAATTGGAAAACCTTAGAATGTAAAAGTTCAAAACCCACAGAGATCAAAGATCTCATATTCCAAAGACTCTGCTTTACATTTAGCAAACCATTTCTTGTTCATGGTTAGTTTTACTATGCAAAGGACAACAGGGGGAGTGTAAAGGAGGAGACAGGATATTTTGGAAGAAGGCATTAGGAACAGATTAGAAAGTTTGCAAGAATGAGAGCATTATGTAATGAACAGATTTGTAGGACAGAATTAATCAATGTGTTAGTGGTACTATTCAGCTTTAAAATGCTTACTCATGCTAAAACAAACATCCAGATTCCCGGGGGATGGAGTCAGTTTTTATGGATTAATTACTTCATGGTGCCATGCTACATAAATGACTTACTGGGCAGTTTACTATTAAACAAATGAGGATTACATGACTTCATTACTGAAAATCTTCAATTTGGGCCCAATCTCAGAGGAGAAAATTCCTCATCTGGGGCCTTTAGAGCAGCAGCAGCACACAAATGAGAATTTTTCTGCTGTCCCTTCATTGGTCCAATAAAACCTCTCTTCTGGTCTCAGATTTTGGCATTATATACATGAGCTAAAATTCTGCAGCTCAGCCTAACTAAAAGACTGGAAAGATAGTCTCAGGCACACCATTAGGAAGGAAAAAAGGAAATCCCACAGAACCAGATAATCGTAACTGCAACAAAAAATGCTCTTAAAAGGAAAGAGTTTTGCAGACATCTGAGTTCCTCTGAAATTACCACCAAGTCTTTGGATATTTTTGTTTCCTTAGTAAAACTGGCTAACTAAATAGGGATGTGAATTCCTTGTCTTCCTCTTCCCCAAAGAAAAGGAAGATGAGGTTTCAGTTCAGAGATCATGCCTGAAAATATGGTAAGAAAATGAGAAGTGCCTGCTAGTGAGGAGGGACCACTGCATTATGAGTAATGATTCCCCCAGAACTCCTCTAGCAAAGTTTTCTACCTATCCAATATTTCTTTACGCCAGGGTCATCTGTGAGAAAGTAGTTACAATAGCAAAAATCGACTGTAGTCATAGAGACAAGATAGAGTATCAGAAATGGTATCATAAAACAGATTTTAAAGGGATTTAGAAAGGGATAGGAAGAAAGAGAGGATGCCCTGCATAGAAAAGAAAATGCATATGGGTTTCAGGTGCTGTATGATATGAATTCCTCTCAGTACTCAAACATATCATGTAAGAGAGTGACTCAAGCATTTTTTCACTGTAACCAGAACCCCTGGTCCCACATTCCTAAGGGAAGCCTTACCAAAATTAAGAAAACACAGTTGAGGCTGGACTACTTTTGGAAGCTCACCAAGTCATAGGTGCAGGAGAAAGAATTGAATATAGACTAGACCATGGAAACAGATCAAATAGAGTGATGACTGCAGGAATTATATGGAAGAACAAATACAGAGCTACTCACTTCTTTCTACAAAGGAAGTCACCATGCCATTGAAACACATAGCAGTAATGCTTGTCCAAATAAGCAGTTTTTGCTGTTCTTAAAAAGAAGGGGTGTAACAGTGAACACAGGCAGGAAGGAGAAGATGGCCAGTTCTAATGGGATTGTTGATAGGACAGCCTCTAAATGAACTTGAAATGCACTTTACAAGGCATTTTAGGCAGAGAGACCAGCATGTGCTGTTCTGATCCTGACTATCCCAGCAAAAAGTAATTTAGGCTTGGATCTTGCTATGATGGTTTTTGCAGACATTTCTTTTAAAGGAACTGATTGTCTTGTATCATGTGAGTGGAAGGGGCACGAGTAAGCTACAGTCTTCCCAGCTTCTATGAATCACACCTGCTAGTTCTGTTGCCTAATATGCCTGTGGGAAATGAAAAAGAAAGATAGAGTGAAAATCTCCCTACCCCTAACTTGTGAGACTTCTATTCTAGTCCTGAAAATGTAAAGAACTCACAGGGATTAATGTTTTTTGTTTCATTGATTTTTTTTGCTAAAATTAAGAAGATTTTCAACTGTATGGGAATTTTAAGTAAATGGAGTTGTGCCAACAGAGGAGTGCAATCAAGATTATATTTTCTGTTGATGGTTTATTTAAAAGGGAAGGAAAAACTTACAAACAAAAAAACACAGGAAAGAACAACACATTACTCTATAAAAACAACAACACATTACTCTATAAAAACGGTAAATAACTTCTTTCATATTCTCTTCTGCAGATATTATGTAGGTTTTGGCAGCAAAATTTGTTTGCATTTGGTAAAAACAAAATTCAGCAGCGAAAAGGAGAAAATCGATTTGATGGTTCTGTCCTGAAATTAATTTTCTCAGTTTGTCTCCTAAATACAGACTTAGCAGAACACCTGCGTGGAAAAATACTCAGTGATGAGCCATGAGTGACTCAGAGGCTGGACCACCACACTGGCAGCCCTCACGTCCACAGCAGGGAACTTGCAGCTTAGAGCTGGGTGGCCAGGCTTCCTGTTCACCTGATGAAAGGAGATGAGGACCTCAGGACAAGATTTGCCAGTCCAAAGGTAACGGGGGGGAAAGCTGCTTGAAGGTCAGATCAGATTTCTTTGATCACAGGTGAAATGAGGGCTCTCAGCCTAGGCAGCTGATTCCTCCCTTTGCAGTACTTGCAGTGCTCACAGTTTTACCAAAATAAATCATCATTTTCAAAACTCATGCCAATAGAGCTGGGTATTGCCATTCTAACAGTGCGGAGCAGCCACTGTCAGATCATGGCCCAGCACCTCTTTCAAAGTCCTGCCCTTTCCCACTCTGAAATAAAAGGTTCCCAAGAGGAGAAGGAAACAGACTGAAATGTTCCCTGATCTGCTGGAATATTCAGGTTATTAACAGTTCTGTTCAAACTCAGGCTTCAATTTTTTCTCCTCTAACAAAGACGACTTCAAAAGTTTTACTGGATCAATGCGCAAAGGCAGAAGAGGATGTGCAAGCATCTTTCCTCAAAACACAAACTATTTGGTTGCTGACAGAAGGTGCTTGTGGGGTTTTAAAATACCTTTGTGTACCTGATACAAGGGTTTTAATCAGTCAAACAATTGAAAACCTTGTACAACTGTTAAAGTCCCCAAACAGATCATGTTCTCTCTTTTTTCTATGAAAATGGAACAGGAATTGTACATGAAGAAGAAAAACAGCTCTCAACAAATGTTACAGAATGACCAAAACATGTTATTTATCTGTAAGTCTCCTAAAGCAAGCTAATAGCTACCATTCTATTTTGTGCACTTCATACCAGCAATCAGTAAAAGATGCAGGACATCCCTTATTGGATTAAAAGAGTTCTAATGTGTATTTTATCAGCAGATGGAATTAGCCTGCAACACATAAATGGGCCCTTCTATAGTCTCTTTCAAAACAAAAACCCCAACAAAACTAAACATATGTACATGTTTATAACTGCTTTGTTCTAGAGAAAGAAAAAAGTCCTGTATCAGACTGTAGTTTTCCAAGGGCTTTTCCTTTCATATGACTTTCAAACAGCCACCTCCCAACATGCAGAACGTTGCCAAGGAAATTAGGAATGATGGTAAATCACAGCATCTTTTATTCGTCCCAGGCAAAAGCAGAGTAAAACTCATTCAAGCAATATTTTTTCTCCCTTTACTCAGCTCTAGGTCTGTCCTTTCTCCTTCATTAGTGAACAGCTTCAGGAGTATCTTTGACTTCTGTCCCTGTTTCTTTCTAGAGACATAATCCATGAAGTGCCTTTTCAAACTACAGGAACTGGACTAGGCACTGTGCAATAGTGGTATCCAGGATTACATTCAATCACTGTGCACTTCTCGACTTCAGCCGCACCGGCCAGTC
The DNA here is from genome assembly GCF_012275295.1 of Melopsittacus undulatus. NCBI lineage: Eukaryota > Metazoa > Chordata > Aves > Psittaciformes > Psittaculidae > Melopsittacus > Melopsittacus undulatus. Next base: position 45,226,309 of record NC_047535.1, read on the forward strand.
TTAACCTGGTACAAATAAATTTCCAATCCTGTTAACACTGCAGGATTAGTTTGGTACCTGACAGTGCCAGATCATAGTCTGTCCTAGCGGAACAATCTTACTGAATGTTGCAGTCGTTCAAATCTCTCCGGTGTGATCTTACTCACACTGAACAAGATTGACAGATCTTTGGCTAAACTAAACTAAAGCATGTCATGACTAAGGAAGAGAATTCCTGGTTTTATCCTCTGAGCCCGCTTTAGGCTTGGTTTCAAACTGCTGGATTCATCATTAAAATATAAATATGCATTTGAAAAAAAACCAACAGGCTTTTAAGCAGACAAGTCAGAAAGCACAAAATGACATTTTATTGGAAAGGCAGGTGAGATCCAGCTTTCCAGGCTCAGCTATGTCACAGTTAGTAAACAGCACAACAGAACTCAGCAGTAAATGCTAATCTGGTATGGAGATAAATGCCTCAGGCAATAGTAATAAAATGCCCTCACTAACAAACGTGTCTGCTCTGGATTCTGGAAAAGTTTACACTTCAGGGGGAAAAAAAGAAAAAAGAAGAAAAAAGAAGAAAACCAACCCCCACCTATGCTCATTGCTGATGTTCCTGCATCCATTAAACCTGTGGTTTTCCAGTCAACGTATTCTAAACTCGCCAAAGACTCTGTTTTCTATAAAAGTAAAGCCAGCCTCCCCCCAGTTCTCTGACAGAGCTCATGCTCTCCTGCATGGATTATTGAACACTGTACCTGAACAACTGATCCTTGCCAAAGCCCCTGCTCATGCAAAACTTTGTCAGAAGGAATTTGTGCCAGTAGTGTTGACCCTGTCCTGATCCATGCTCTGTCCAGGCAGTGAGAACCTGGTTTAGTCTGACTGAACATCCCATCTGACAGCCGAGGAGAGGAAAAACGGACAGGTCTGGCTGATGGTCCTGTGCGCTAGGATGGAGCTGCTTCCCTGAGAGTCTCCCCACAAACTGGATGTGAGCATACAAACACTTTAGCTGTACAAGCCTAAATAGGAAGGTCCCTGCATGCTACTAAGAGAGCTTATAAAACCCCTCTTTCCTTACAGTTTCTGAAAGAAGAATGGGTAAGAAGTCTGTAAAAGAAAACCACATTTATGTTTTCAAGGCCTGATAGTTTATTTGACAGCTTTAAAATCTGCTAAGAATTCATAGCAATTTTTCTCTGAAGTGAATCTATTAAAAATGTGAAATTTGAGATTAAATTGGAAAATGAGATTTTCATATTGATGAAATAAAGCTGTTTTGCTGAATTTGCATCCCTTGGAAAAGATCAGTTCCCTTGTTAGAACTTAAAAGAAACGGCAAATGAAAGAGAAAACCCAGCTCTACAAATCCTGTTAGATGATGAACGCAAATAAATCTACTCCTTTCCTTTCCTGAGTACCACAGCAGCATTATTCTTGGTGTCACAAGGTGGTGCTCTTCCTTTCAAGTAATCTGTTTCACCCTAAAAACGACCCCCATTAACTTAAAGAGGAAAGCACACTTTGTGATTTATCCACATACACTGTCTTTGTTACTGAAAATGAGAAGCATCTCATCTATAGCACTATTTTGGCACAAAGATGCACAATAGTCACTTTTCTTTATAGGTGACATGCATGTTAACCTGGACATGGTAATCCATGACCTGCACCAAACTATTTTATAGTCTGAAGAACCCCAGATTACTTAAGTATTTTAAACTTGCAGTTTTGTGGTTGTTTTGCAGGAAGTTCAACTTACCTAAAAATTTCAGCTCTCTACAAGTGATGTTTTAATGATTTAAGCACCAAACCTATACATGCAATCAAGAATGAAATCCCTGAATTATTTTATACTAAATCTACTTTATTCTATGCTCATGCTACTTGTTCCAATTTTGGTATAGCAAAGATTTTTGTACTGAACGTGTTTAATTGTACTGAAGATATCAAGGAGAAGTTACTGGGTTTGATAGCTAGGTGTAGAGCGTTGTGATTTTTGGTACCCACTAATGCATTTGGAACTTGAGAGTATTAATTTTGCCCACTCTAATCAATCCTGTAAAAATTACTAGAAGCACAGATGTGTGTCCCCATCAATCTGATTCTTTGGAGATCAACAGGATAAATTACATCTTCTTTACAACTGCCACTAATCTCATAAAAGTAATACTGTATCACAACTCACAGCTGGGTGGTTTCTTCAAATTCACAACTCATAATTCTAGAGAAAGTTCCATGGTCACAGAAAGACAGTATGGCTGGGGCACTAATTACTATCATAGCATCATTCAGGTTGGAAGGGACATCTGCATGCAATATAGCATCTAACTAAGAGATTAATGATTACTGAACCTCTGGACTAAAACTGTAACTCCAAATAATGCTATATTAAACACAAATAATGCTATATTAAACACAGTGGTGTTAGCAACCACCACTCCTAGGGCCAGATTCCTCTTGATGTGCATCCATGTATTCACTCTGCCTTTGAAGGCATCACTGTGGGTGGCTGCAATCAACAGCGTGTGTCTGGGGGCTGCCAGGGCTGAAAATGCTATATTAAACACACATAATGCTATATTAAAGACAGTGCTTGCCTTATATCCATAAGTTATAAAGTGAGAGAAATGGCTAATTACATTACTGTTTAAGTATGACATTAATATATTAACTGATGACACAGCAAACACGTAAGCTAGGCCAATTGCAGCCAACAAAAATAAAGCACTGCCAAAAGCCAGGGACATTGTGGAAAAACAGGGCACTGCAGGTAGCAGATGACACATAGCAGGCGGCTGCATGCAGTGGGGCAGGAGAAGGAGTGGTGCTGAAGGAGGACAGGTAAATTGAAGTCTTCCACTGCCCATCAGTACTTGAATTGTTCACCTCTGCTCCAAGGACCCCAAAGCATGAAAAAACATGAAAACATCATTCCCCCATATCTGAGGCTGAATTACATCTAAGCTCAAGGTTTTGAAGCACTGAGCCTCTCACAGGAAGTGTTCAGGGCTTCAAAAGCCCCTGAGTCCTCAGAGAGGACCAGCTCATCAATATTTCACCTGTCAGAAAATCCCCAGTTGCTCTACTGCTTCTAGGGACAAGAAGTGTGTTGTGCTTATTTGTTTCCTCCTTCATGTGCCAATTCCTCCCATTCTACACAGGCTGTCCCAGCTAAGAAGGAGCATGCACCACACAGATCAGCATCCTGGCATATCCAAATGCTTCTGGATTCGCCATTGGCATCTACGATACTATTACCTGCCAACAAAACAAACATCCCTAGCATTTTGAAAACTGAAAGCAGATGACAGCGTGAAACAAACAGAAAATAACAAAATACGTATTAGTGAGCAGCAAATGAAGTGACTGCATTGGAGAAGCTCACGTTTAATTTATTAAAACCCTTCTGCTTTTTCATATATAGGGGATCTGCTGTGGAATTCCCAACACACTGCACCAGAGCTCTGTGGCAGCCAGGGCCCTGCTGCAGAGGACAAGCTTACTAGCTGTTTTGGTGCCTTGAGACCTGCTCTTTAGCAAGGCAATGTCAACAGAAGCTTCTACTGCCCAATGCAGCCCTTACTATCTGGGGAAACCATTACTCTGAAAAGTCCATCTCAGAGCCATTACATTTAGTTAGAAACCAACTTTGTTCCTGTGGAAAGCTCTTTCTCAGCAGATCTGCTGCATTATCCAGTATGTCTATAGGATTTAGGAGGATCCAGTATGGGCATGGGAGTTTGCTGCCATCTTCAGTGAAACATGTGGCACTCTGCAACTTTCACACCTTAAGAGGAAGAGCTACATGTGAAGACTGTGGCTCACTAAACTTTAAATTGGACTATGCCACCATATCTCTGAGGCTGGTATGGACCACGATATCCACTCTGCAGTCACCACTGGCATTAGAAGAGTTGCACAGCAGTAATCCAGACAGGAACCCCAGGAACAGCTGGTTACCTGCGTGTCTACCAAGCATCTCCAGAAAAGCAACATTTTAGGCTTAAAAACTGCTAAAACAAAGGGAGGGTTTCCTCCCAGGCTCTCACTTTTCCAAACTATCAAAAAACCCAACCAAAAATAGCAGAAAAAGTCCTCTTATAGCTCACTACATTGCAGTTCCAAAACCCTCAGAAATTCAGGTCCTTGATTTGACATCTCTGAAAATCCCTGGTAAAGGCAAAATGTGTTAGCAACCACCACTCCTAGGGCCAGATTCCTCTTGATGTGCATCCATGTATTCACTCTGCCTTTGAAGGCATCACTGTGGGTGGCTGCAATCAACAGCGTGTGTCTGGGGGCTGCCAGGGCTGAAAAGGGCGTTTTGAAAGAATGAATGCATGGAGGACTTGGCTGAAATTTGGGATCTTTCACCCTTCAACAAACAATGAAGCAATGGGGATATTGACACAGCTGCCTGAGCAAAGGACAGGAGCCACCGTTGCCAATATATTTTCTCCTCCAGAGGCAGGTAGAGGAACAAATGCACTGGACATAATTAGTTTTGCAGTAGAAAACAAATCAATTGAAAAAGCAAGTTTTCAATCCTCTATCTAACACAATAACAGGAAGCATAAAATTGATTTTGGTTTGAGGTGGATTGGTCTCTGCCACGTGGTATGTGTGGGGCTTGCTTCACTTTATTTTTTCCTGTCCACAGGGTGACAACTTCAAATGAGTTAAGGCTGTTTAAAAAGCCTTTCCTTTGTACCTGTTAAAGATGCTCCTAACAAAACTCTAGGGCTCGATTTAACCATCAAAATCCCAGAGACTGTGGCCCTGGGTCCACAAAGAAACATTATAAGGATCCCATGTACCTCTTGAGATATATCCTCAAGATAACCCTCAGTACAGCAGTCAAATCTCATTAAACAATCGTTCCAACAGAAAGGTAGCAAGCGCCTTCAAAAACTCTCACCCTTTCAAGCAGCTGAGGCATGAACAGTCAGCCTTTTTAATAAACTGTCAACCTATGTTTTTTCCCCAGCATATCCCAGACAGCTGCTGGATTCAGTCTTTTTGACCAGACAGGAAAGCAGTCATGCACTACAGAGAACCTTAATTCTGGCCCCATGTTTGGCAATGACTTGGTTCATGTATCTTGGTGCTGCTCTGAATGGGGTTCTTACCCAAAATGGGAACGTTTAGTACCAGTCCCTCTGAAACTTTCTCTCTCAGCAGCTATACAATGTCATATACTGCCAGATGACTTCACCTCTCACGCTCTGCCTGTCTTACAGCTCTTGAACTGCCTCCACCCCACGGGAAGGTCAGGCACATTCATCCCCATCTCATACTTTTTTCTCGCTCTAAGTCTGTATCAGTATTTTGGAAGATTCAATCAGAGGAGGAAGCACAGAGCAGGAGAGATCAATAATTGATTATGCAGCTTCTTCCTCTCTCTAAGCAAATGATTTACATCCACCATAGCAGTTTAGTAATCTCCAGCAAGGTTCCTGTGGATCTCCAGCCTAAATAAACTTCTATCAACCAAGAGGCTGGACAGTAGAGGAGGTGGGGACAAGCAGTGATCAAAAGTATTAATTTTATCACTTTTTAATGACAAAGCAGCAAACAGCAGAAGTAACTACAACACAGGGTAATTATGTCCCCAATAAGCAATTCAGCTGTTTCAGAAAAAGTTTGTCTAGAACATAAGACTGTATATTATAGAATAGATATTACAGACCACTATCAAAAGATCATTTGAGGGTACTGATGAGACTGTTCATTTCCAGAGTACAAGACGATCAAAGAAGCACACACAGCAACACCGTGGCATTAAATCATCAGCAACAAAAAAACAAACCAAAATATGCAGGATAAATCCAGAAGTCAGAATGAACTCTCCAATACAGAAGCATACCTGGAACCAGTCTGTTATTTCATGTGCACTATAACTATGTTGTGCACAACAGAGATCCTCCCAGGCTGATGCCAAGCCTCAGTTCAGAATGCAAGGAGCAGGAGCTCACCTTCCTGCTGTTCAAGGACATTGCTCAGGAGCAGCACCCCCCCACCGAATGCTGAAGAAATAGCCTTGTCTGAACACGTGAACTCCTGCAGTGTTACCAGACACTTGGGATCGTCACTGGTTCCTGAGCAGTCACAAAGGCAACGTGTTTATTCCCAGAGCCTGTCTATCCTTTTAACACCTGGCAAAATCCCACGTGCTCTCACCCATAGTGCCAGTCCTGACTTTACTCCCTGGCTTTGCTGGAGCCCTATTTCTTCATCTGCACAGCCCTGCTGAAGGAAAAGCAGCCAGCTGTGGCTTCCTGAGGATTCTCCTATTTGCCAATGAGAAAATAGGCCAAGTTACAGCTCCCTTCTTGTCAAGCAACTCCTGAAAAAGCAGACACCTATCTATATCATAAGTTTCTCAAGTGGCCTGTTTCATCTCTTGCCATCCCATACTTCCAGTTGAGTTTGTCAAAGTCCAGGTTTCCTAATACATAAAGCAGATGTTTCATATATCACACTATATGAACTCTAGTGGGCTGCCCATGTATTTGTATGTGTACTGTAATAATATGAACTGCACAAAAATACACATTTCTGGATTGTTTTCTGTCACTACACACTTCCACAAGATTAGAAATGAATGATCATCCTACATGCATCACACACCCCGAGCTGCTCCTGCTTTCTCTCAGGAATTACACTAAGGACAGATCCCTTTGTGGTTTGGGTTTGGTTGTTTTATTATTTGGAGGTTTTTTATTTAACAGCTTCTGCTGCTATTCTCTGAGGACGTAGGCAGTGTGATAGACATAGTCTGCATGGGAAGATTCTCAGTGACTTAGGTCTTAAAACTTAAGAGTAATACTTTGAACATGGCTTGCATTAAACCTCATCTACATGCAAAGCATTAACACTTAAAACAAAAGAAATCCAAAATATCCATTCTGTGAGAGATTCCAGTACCTATTTTTATCCATTGTCAGACTGATTCCATATATTCCATACAGACTTCATCTACTCATTTCCTTGTATTTTCACAGGCTAGAAATCAAGCTAATAAATATTCTGCTTTAATACTTTTGAAGAAAAAAACCCAAACATATCAACATTTAAAAAAAAAATTTAAAAAGCACCATATTGTGGAAAGCAGCAGCTCCTGAAGGGGTTCATACATCCCTTGAAGGGGATTTAAATGTGGATAGCTAAAAATACGTCCAGGTAAGTACAGGGGGAGAAATATAATGAAGTTTGGGACTAAACACCAAGGAAAAATTCCCTGACCACTGCTTAGCATCTCTCCAACAGAAATGAATGCCAAGCTATCAACACTTATATTTAAACACAGGTTTGGCAAAGCACAGACAGATGCTCTTTTGGGAACAATCGTACAGTGGCAAGGCTGCGGATGCTCTCACAAACACTTTTAAGAGCGAGACTTTGTGATCTTTAGGATACTAAATCAGAAAATTTATAACATTTCCCTCCTATGAGATAAAAACCAAAGGAGCCATGCCAAATTACTGTACCATATTTGCAAATATTTGAATGCAATTTATGCTGTTATCCTTGTCTATACTCCCAAGGAGCCACAGCGTCTTTTAAGCTCTTTCTTCTTCAGGTACAGTGGATGCAGCCATCCGTGACAAATTTGTGTTTTCTCTTCTGAGAATATACCGTATTCCTCAGTGGCAGAGAAGTGAATGGAGTTGCCATTTGCAAGATAGAAATGTTTACACCCAGACAGCAATTAAATCTGGTTTGGATGATAATGTTATAAATGAAATGCTAATAAGTACTGTAAATGGCCATGTAACCACATCCCATCATTTGCCAATTACTGGGAGGAGAGGGGAGGAGCTGAAAAGCAGCTGTAGAGTAGATGACATACTACTTTAAATGAGCAAATGCAGGTACTGTGCAATGCACAGCCCTGACAGCATCATTTTATAGCAGGAATTCAATTTTCCAAGCAACATCTGATTTCACCTTTTATTATCATGTCAGTAGTAATAATAATTTGCTCTGACACTGGCATTTTCTCAGAAGGATCACCAAGGGATTTATAAAGCCGAAGCAGGAATTCCAAAGAAGCTGGAGAGCACACCTACTTCAGCAACTGCAGAGCGCTCAGGGTGGCTTTGTCTGGGCTCCAAGGCTGCCACGCAGCACCATACACTGGAAACTGTTTAAATGGTTTATCATATGATTGTGCCCGAGTGAGAGGCCCTTAAACAGAATTTATTTGTTCTACCCCTGTGCCTAAATGCCTTCTGGACTGTCAGTTTTTCTACCACCTCAAGGGGCAAGTTTAGCCAGCTCTCAGTGGCTACAAGGACTTACCTTCTGTAATGGCTTAGTCTTCACTGTCAGGGGACTTCGGTAAAGTTATTTCCAGATGTTGCAGATTAAACCAATTCAGGCTGTGAACTGCTCTGCACATGAAACGTTCTTAAATAAACTGGACTTAGGCCACAGAAGACCCACCTCATGGGACAGAGTATGAACCACACACTGAACTATGTGGAACTACTCTTGACCCCATTATAGATGTGGGTAAACGAAACCCAAAGTCCACATCTGACCTCTTTTCCAAACCAAGCCTTCTCCCAAGGAGTCACACAAGGCCCTGAATCCCTTCTGCTGGCACTCCTCATTTGCCACAAAAGCCATTCATCAATTCTGATGGCCAAAGGTCAGAATTCCACTTGGCCTGGGACACTTGTGCATCTGTGCATAATTAACTTGATGGTAAACATTAGTTAAAGTTTTCACTGCTTCTTACACAACGATTTTGCTGGAAAAAGATTTTTCCACCTCAAGAACTGCAGCATCATTCCCTGGGACCAAGTGCAGTTTGCCTTAAACTATATGACTTAAAGACATGCAACCAAATTATGTCCTTCACATGTTATCATCACAATCCAATGGAAGATACATCTAAAAACACTTCCAAATGAACAATACACAAAATCACTTATTCTAAGCGTGTCGCAAGTTTTGGTTTGTTTTTATTTTTAACCAAGATAGAATAAAACAAAGTCCTTCTGAGAAGCAAACATGTGAAAAATGCCATGACAAAATAGACGAGATCCTTATCTTACTACGTGTGTATGAACTTATGAGCATTTCTGAATGTTACCAATACCACTGCTGCTTTACCTACACAACATAATCTAGCAAAATAAAAATACAGAACAGCTGGTATAGAAGCTGGATACAGCTGGAACATTGTGTCAACATTTTTTAATGGAATCATATTTCATGGACAAGAAAGACAGCCCCACAGAAAAAGTGCAAGTAAATCACCGGTTTCAGCTGAAACCTGCATTTCAGATGCCACTCAAGACTGAACTGTCATGCCACTTTCTGCACAGAAGAGTTAAGGAACATACGAAAAAGAAAACGTTTGTGACTCCTAGGTGGACAAGGCCTGAAATCAGTGCAGTGGTGATTGAGTTCAGCTGGAAAGGAGGTCCATCTGGAGGAGCTACAAGGAGAAGAAAAAGGCAGAGGTAAGGTCTGGTTACAATCTGGCAGCAGTGCCAAACACTTCTGTCTCTCCATTACCACAACCTATATACAGAAGAATTACAAAGAAGGGACTAAAACTGTACTTCACAATGAGCACCTGTCTACTTGGATAAAGCTTACCTGCGTATACACTGAAAATAGTTATTAGTTCTTTAAATATTCATGATACTGGGGGATAGAGTAAGGATACTTATAAGACATCTCATATTCTACTGACTGACCTTGATCTATGCCATTTAAGGCAAGACTGTTGTTGTCCAAGAACTGTCAAGACAGGGTATAAGGATCTGTGGCCTAATCAAGTTAATGAAAAGATTTCTTCCCTGATGATCACTACTCATATCTCAATTCAAAGTGTATATAAACCCTTAGCAAACATATCTAGCACCATATATCTGAGATACTTCAAGTTTATCTATATACCTCCACAGAAGACTTTTAAGCATATTTATCAGTTCTCAGAAGAGGTAACATATTTTACTATCTAGCACAGCTCAACAGGCTATGAACCAGCCCCTGGATACTGGAACACACACACACAAACATAGCCTGTACCACCTTTTCCAACAGGAAGGAAAAAAAGCACCAATATGCATTTATCTAAGAGCCTTGTTTGCCATTGCCAGTGATGGAGAGTGAGATGAAACAATTCAGCTTCTCCATGGGAAACCAGACTGCTCCTCCCAGAAACAGCCACCTGCCCTCAGTATCATCAAGGATGACGGGAAGGAAAGGCAGCAGCCATTAACACAGCAAGCAGTGTGCAGCAAATTAATGATCTGGAGTTTATTATTTTAATGATATCCATGGGTAGGAACACACCATGGAGCAGCTCATTACAGGGAGAACATTGTTTCTATGCCCGGAAAGAAAAGTAGCTGCTTTTATGTGGTTTAAGTTGAGAAAAAAAGGGAATAAATAGTAATGGAGTTTACAGGACAGGATAGGTTGCTTGCTTGTGCCACTCAGTCCTGTCACGTACAAGTGAAAGGTGGAACGGCCCAATGGACCATCTGGTTACCTTGACTGTCTTAGTCATCAGCTACTCCTTGTTACCAGCAGAGAACAGTAACAGACTGAAACTAGTCCTCCAAGTGCCCAAAGAAGTAGCAACCTAAAACTTAAAAGACCTGATCTCCCTCACAGCCTACTTCCTTCACTACCCTAGCAGACCACAAGTTGCAACCAAGCTTCTCCATAGGTTCTTCGTATGGTTAAATGCTAGGAAAACAGGAGCTGAAGCACAGCTTCTCTGAGTTTGAGCCCTGAACTGCACCATAATACCCAGTCTGCTGCTCCACTTCTGCATGAGATGAGCGAATTTTACTGTTAAAGTCTGGTGTTCTGTCTGGCAATTGCAATGTCCGCTCACCCTCACATGTCACAGCAGTAGATTTTCATTTCAAATCCATCACAGGGATTACAAATTCCTATGTTTGTGGGGCTGTGTATACAAATTAAACTGAGCCAGTTTCACCCAGATTCACCAATTGACTTCTCTACAGCATGTCAGCACTGACTCCCTCAACTGACCAAAAAAAAAAAACCCCAAAAAAAGAAAAACATTCCAGCAAGTGCATAGAGCTCAATCAAAGCAGGTCATCTGCTCAGTTCTGATTCACTCATAAACCCTCTTTCATGTTTCTTCAAATCTGGTTAACTTCCCACATTATTAATTGCTGGTTGGCACCTCATCTACATAAAATAAAAATGGGATGCATTATATTCTACAAATACCTCTGCCTACCTGTTCCCCTCCTTGCAACACAAAAGCCAGCAGTCCTAGCTTTATTTTCCAAACACATCAGGGGGAAGGCAAACACATGTAGGGGAAGGCAAAAACCCAAACCAGGTTCTTATCTCACTGCCAATGGAAAAGGTGGTACCTTCAAAGGTCACCCAGGCTGTCTGATGACATTTTGTAGCACCCCATGGAGCTGTTCCCCGTGTCACAACACAACCAAAACCACAGACAGAGGCAATGGGCAGGAAACGAAACACAGGGCAGGAAAGTTCATTTAAACATTAAGAGAAAAGGTTTACTCTCAAACAAACCAATCACCAGAACACGTTGCCCAAAGAACTTGTAGAGATCTTGGAGATGTTCAGAGAGGACAAGGCACCAGAGGCTGAGCAAGGGCTTGGAGTAAACAGCAGGAAATCCCTTCCAACCTCACCCACTCTGTACTATCCATCCTAACACCAATGGCTCCCAAAGGGCCACCAGCAGTATCCAACCTGACCCCTGTAAGACCCAAACCGACACTGACACCACCCAACCTAAGGCTTCCCTTATACAAACTAACACCTATGCCTGCCAAATTTTCCTTCCACCACAAGCGTTCAAGTCCCAGTAAAGGTTAACAAAGCCCTTTACACCTCCCATTATATTCCCAGTACGCTGGTGTGCTTCTTCAGAAGCCTTTCCAGCCAATAAAACAGGCCCAAACTAATAATACTTGTTATTTAGACAGAGCCACTATTGCTTGGTATCTCTTCCAAACAGACTTCAGCAGGACCATAAGGAACAACATCTTCTCCAGAGAGATTTGAGTCTGATCTAAATGTAGGTATTTTTTACAGACAGACACGCTTCAGATGCCTCATCTGTATCTATATACAAAGCTAACCCCAAATGTCTCAGTTGCTTTTGGGTAATACACAATGGTAACTTGGAAGCAAAACACTTTGGCAGGCTGCATACCGTGTACAAAAGCACACTGGTATTACTCACCGTCAGATGACAGAGTTCCTGGTACGCAGGGAGAAGACGGAAGGCATCCCAAGCAGTCTTCCTAGTATGTCCCCTGGTCTCACCCTGGATGATCGCACGCAGACGAGAGCAGCAACGAGGCTGAGGGAAAACAAAGGAGAATTGACAACATCAGCCCAGCAAAAGCATGACTGCGGGGCTCTGAGCCTATCGGCTCATACAACCCAGCATCATTAAAGCTCTTCGAAACAGCGGGAAGTGCCAAAAAGAAGCAACCAATTTGGGGAAGGGGCTGGAACCCTGAAAAATGGCTTTAGACTTTTCTGTTTCCCCCTCTTTTCCTTTGAGCCCTTTACTTACTGTCCATGCAGGACCCGTGTCGCCCGCACGCTCTGTTCCCTGCAGCACAGAATGCCCCATGCCCGGGGAGCTGACTCAGACCCGAGGCTGAGGAGGACTCTTTGGTGCTTACGGGTGGGAGCTGCCTTTCAAAGGAACAGAGAAGAGAATAAATAAAACCGGCAAACTGGGAAGCGCAGGGAAGCAGGGGAGAATTGCTGTTGTTCCTGGCTTATAGGTAGGAAAACTGAGGCATGGACGGCTGAAATCTGTCCGGAAAAGCTGTCGCTGGCCATCCCCTACCCAGGCTTGCTCGGCATACTGGTGGCACCGCTCCGGGTGCCTCCGTGTGTAGGGGATGCCCAGCACCAGCTTTCGGTAGCGGCTCCCCAACTGTGGGAGCCGGGCTGGACGCTCGCGCTCCGTGTGCTGTGACTGACAAGTATAATAAAATTATAACAATATAAATATAACAGCCCTGAAAAGAAAGCCGTACAGAGACACTTGTTAATGCACTCACTGGGAAGCCTTGAGAGGTCCTGATGCTCCGCACTCAGCTGATTCCATTACGGCAAACATCCCAGCACAACAGCACAAAACGCCGCAAGACTCCAAAGCTACAAAACACAAAGCACAGCACAGAGAACTGACCCCGCTGAAGCCCGAGAGCTGAATGAGCCTCTCCCGGCAACACTGCGCCTTTATACCCCAGGCAGCAGCCACAACTCCTCCCTCAATGATCTGGGGGCAAAGCAGCACCTGGGGTAAAAGAGGTAGGATGAGCAGTGCTTTCCGTTTTGGCTGATGGCTGCAGCCCAGGAGGAGATCCAGGGAGAAAAGGGCTCTTCAACAGAGCAAACCCCGGCGTGCTTTATCCAGAGAACAGCCCCATCTCTTAGAGAGAGATCCAGAGATCGGGCACCGGAGAGGCCGTGTGCAGAGCTCCCTCTGAATTTCAGGTGGCCAAGCGAGGGCAGGAGCTCTGTGTGTGCAGGTGATGCCTGCGGCGTTTGCAAAACCAAAAGCACCGCTCCGAGGAGCATTCCACGGAGGACTGAAGCCGGGCGCGGAGCAGCAGCTCCGGAGCCCGTTTCCCCTGCGGCACCGAAAAAGGGAGCGTGTGCTGCCACCGTGCGTCCGAACGGCGGTACTGCAGGTGGTGGAGGTGGGGGGGGCGGAGCGGCTCCGGAAGCCGCTCGCTGCTGCCGTCATGTGTCGGTGAAGACGGGAGGGGGGGGCCGCTCTGTCGAAAATTCAGCATTGAAATGGGGGGAGACGGGGGAGAAAGCGGCTGGGGGCCGCTGTCCGGTACTACCGTGTGTCCTTCGGGCGGCAATCAGCGGCAAACCGGGTCGGGAAAGCGGAGGTGCAGCGCCGAGAGACGACTGGTGCTGCCATCATGTGGCCAAAGTTCGGTACTGCACACGGTGAAGAAAAGCGGCTGCGCGGGTGGAGCCTCAGCCAATCAGAGGAGTGGGGGGGCGATGACCGAAAGGGGCGTGACTACGAGCGGGTGACGTGCTCATCAGCCAATCAGAAGAGTGGGGGGGCGGAGCCGGCGAGGGGCGTGGCTACGAGCGGGTGACGTACTCATCAGCCAATCAGAGGAGGGGGGGCGGAGCCGGAGAGGGGCGTGGCTAGGAGCGGGTCACGTGCGCCTCAGCCAATCAGAGGAGTGGGGGGCGGAGCCGGCGCCGGGCGGGACTAAGCGTGATTGACAAGCGCCGCAGCCAATCAGAGGCGTGGGGGGCGCCGTGGGCGCCGGGCGGGACTAAGCGTGATTGACAACCGCCGCAGCCAATCAGAGGCGTGGGGGGGCGCCGTGGGCGCCGGGCGGGACTAAGCGTGATTGACAACCGCCGCAGCCAATCAGAGGCGTGGGGGGGCGCCGTCGGCGCCGGGCGGGACTAAGCGTGATAGACAACCGCCGCAGCCAATCAGAGGAGTGGGGGGGCGCCGCCGGCGCCGGGCGGGACTAAGCGTGATTGACAACCGCCGCAGCCAATCAGAGCAGTGATCCGGCGCCGCCGGAGCCGGGCGGGACTAGGCGTGACTGACAAGCGCCGCAGCCAATCAGAGGAGTGGGGGGGCCAGTGTAGAAGCCGAACGGAAGCGGGGCGGGAGTAAGAGTGACTGACAGGCGTCTCAGCCAGTCGGGGTGCGGGTTGTGCCGCCGAACCGGGCCCGGACCGTACCGTACCGAACCGAGGCGAATCATGGGGGTAACGGGACTCGGCGGAGGCAAACGGGGGGGGCAATGGCAGCTGTCGGCTCCCCTGGGACCCCATGGAAGCCACTCCGGTCCCTCCGGGCGGCTCCGTCCCCCTCAGGCGGCTTCGGCTCCGCTCGGTTCCCTTCGGGCGGCTCCGTCCCCCTCAGGCGGCTTCGGCTCCGCTCGGTTCTCTTCGGCCGGTTCCGCCGCTTCGGGAGGGTTCGGCTTCGCCTCAGCCAATCAGAGGAGTGGGGGGGCGGTGTCGGAGAGGGGCGTGGCTAGGAGCGGGTGACGTGCTCATCAGCCAATCAGAAGAGTGGGGGGGCGGAGCCGGCGAGGGGCGTGGCTACGAGCGGGTGACGTACTCATCAGCCAATCAGAGGAGGGGGGGGGCGGAGCCGGCGAGGGGCGTGGCTAGGAGCGGGTCACGTGCGCATCAGCCAATCAGAGGAGAGAGGGGGCGGAGCCGGAGAGGGGCGTGGCTAGGAGCGGGTCACGTGCGCATCAGCCAATCAGAGGAGTGGGGGGCGGAGCCGGCGCCGGGCGGGACTAAGCGTGAGTGACAACCGCCGCAGCCAATCAGAGGCGTGGGGGGGCGCCGTCGGCGCCGGGCGGGACTAAGCGTGATTGACAAGCGCCGCAGCCAATCAGAGGCGTGGGGGGGCGCCGTCGGCGCCGGGCGGGACTAAGCGTGATTGACAAGCGCCGCAGCCAATCAGAGGCGTGGGGGGGCGCCGCCGGCGCCGGGCGGGACTAAGCGTGATTGACAACCGCCGCAGCCAATCAGAGGAGTGGGGGGGCGCCGCCGGCGCCGGGCGGGACTAAGCGTGATTGACAACTGCCGCAGCCAATCAGAGGAGTGGGGGGGCGGAGCCGGCGCCGGGCGGGACTAAGCGTGATTGACAAGCGCCGCAGCCAATCAGAGGCGTGGGGGGGCGCCGTCGGCGCCGGGCGGGACTAAGCGTGATTGACAACCGCCGCAGCCAATCAGAGGCGTGGGGGGGCGCCGTCGGCGCCGGGCGGGACTAAGCGTGATTGACAACCGCCGCAGCCAATCAGAGGAGTGGGGGGGCGCCGCCGGCGCCGGGCGGGACTAAGCGTGATTGACAACTGCCGCAGCCAATCAGAGGAGTGGGGGGGCGCCGTCGGCGCCGGGCGGGACTAAGCGTGATTGATAACCGCCGCAGCCAATCAGAGGAGTGGGGGGGCGCCGTCGGCGCCGGGCGGGACTAAGCGTGATTGACAACCGCCGCAGCCAATCAGAGCAGTGATCCGGCGCCGCCGGAGCCGGGCGGGACTAGGCGTGACTGACAAGCGCCGCAGCCAATCAGAGGAGTGGGGGGGCCAGTGTAGAAGCCGAACGGAAGCGGGGCGGGAGTAAGAGTGACTGACAGGCGTCTCAGCCAGTCGGGGTGCGGGTTGTGCCGCCGAACCGGGTCCGGACCGTACCGTACCGAGCCGAGGCGAATCATGGGGGTAACGGGACTTGGCGGAGGCAAACGGGGGGGGCAATGGCAGCTGTCGGCTCCCCTGGGACCCCATGGAAGCCACTCCGGTCCCTCCGGGCGGCTCCGTCCCCCTCAGGCGGCTTCGGCTCCGCTCGGTTCCCTTCGGGCGGCTCCGGCCTCTTGGGGTGCAGTTCGTACTTTTGGCCACAGGAGGGCAGCACCTCCCTTTGCTCTGAGCCACCCCTTTGCTTCCCCTCCCGCATCTCCGGCACCTGCAGTACCGAGCTTTGGACACAGGATGGCAGCAGCGAGCAGTGCCCCGAGCTACGCCGTGCCCCCCCACCTCCAGCACCTGCAGTACCGACGCTTGGACACGAGGTGGCAGCACACGCTGCAGAAGCAACGGCCTTAGAGCAACGGCGGCTCCCCTCCCCGTTGACAGCCTCCGGGGACCCCAGCTGCTGAGTGGGGACAGTTTGCAATATTGGGGCTGGGGCAAAGTTGCTTAAGGAACTTCTATTCGAGATTCTTTCAGACTTTTATTGCTTTGTGTTTGCTTTGTGGGGATTTATAATCACATTCTTCTCTTTTGCTTTTTATTTTCTTTACACATTTTATTTCCTTTTTCATTCATGTTTTTTCCAGCTGTCCTTGTCTTTTAGTCTCTTTCAGTAACTATTTTTAGGCGTCCCATACCTAAAATGAGATAAGAAATGGGCAAACATGGGTTAGAAAATGAAAAAAATGGTTCAAAACACCTTACAAATGGTCCAAAGTGGAACACAAGTGGCCCAAAATGGATTAAAACAATCAAGAAATGGGTAAAAATGGGTTAGAAGTGGGCAAAAATGGCCTACAA
Source organism: Melopsittacus undulatus (assembly GCF_012275295.1). NCBI lineage: Eukaryota > Metazoa > Chordata > Aves > Psittaciformes > Psittaculidae > Melopsittacus > Melopsittacus undulatus. The sequence goes on from NC_047535.1 coordinate 45,243,363, forward strand.
TGCGGAAGATGTGGATAAATATGGGACAGAAACAGCCACAGACAGGTCAGAAATAGCCCCCAAAAAAGCTTTAAAGGGGTTAGAAATGGGAAAGATGGGTTAGAAATTGCCAAAAACGGCTTAAAACTGGTAAGAAATGGGCAAAACTGGGATAGAAATGGCCATGAATTGTTTTGAAATAGACTAAAATGGCTTAAAATAGGGTAGAAATGGGGAAAAATGGCTTAAACCAGGCTCAGAAATGGGCAAAAATGTGTTTGAAGTGGCAAAAAAAAATGGTTAGAAGAAAAAATAGTTTAGAAATGGACAAAATGGCTTAAACCAGGTTAGAATTGGACATATAAGGGTTGCAAATGGCTAAAAATGGGTTTAAATCTAGTTAGAAGTGGCCACAATTGTGTTAGAAATCGTCAAAAAAGGCTTAAAGCTGCTGACAAATGGGAAAAAATGGGTTAGAGAAATAAAAAAGTGGCTTAAACAGAGTGAGAAAAGGGCCAAAAAAAGAGGGAAATTTTAAGAAATGGCTTTAAAAGGGTTAGAAGTGACCAAACACGGGTTGGAAATGGCAGAAAGAATTTAGAAATAGCAAATAAAACAGTTTAGAAGTGGGCATAAATGAGTTAGAAACAGCCATGTTACGGCATCTTCTTGGAATCAGGGGCTAAGTACACACCTCTGTCCCTGCAAGTGCTGCCCGGGGCTGCCAGGAAAGCCGATCTGTGCAATAGGCTGTGTGTGTTCTGGTCTGTGAGCCCACCATCAGCTACGGTACAGGTGAAGTCTTGTCACTGGAAAATGTTGAGCAGATAATACCCTTTAGTGAGCTAGAAAGCGGCACTAACGCTGCCTGCCTGGCAGGCTAGGAAAGGCAGATACATTTGGGGTTATGCACACGAAAGCTCTACGTCCTGCCGTGGTTCCAATGTCATTGCTCTTAGAGGTAAATGGAAAAGCAGCCTCAGGCCTCCTGCTGGGCTCAGGGATCCATCAGCTGCACCTGAGCAGCTTTGCCTGCAGGATGTGATACTTGCTATGCTGGTAAGTGACCAGTTCAAATAGGTTGAAATCAAGGTGCATTTGCCCAGAGCTGGGTGTTACTCGCACTGGTACTGGTACTTGTGGCAGCAAACATTTACCGTGACCCACCTGCTGAACAGAGCTCAGTACTGCAAATAATAAGCCAGTTTCCCCTCCCTGGCTGCATTAAAACAGGCTCCTCCAGATGAATTTAACCTCATGTCAGTGAAGCACTTTAGCTCAAGGTGCCAAAGACAAGCTTCGGCATGGGCACAATGCCACCAGACACACCAAAGAGCGTGAGGACGGGAAGCCCTTCCCTAAGAAAGAAGGGTAACTGTGGCCTTGGGCTTCTAAAGAGACCCTCAGCAGCTGTAGGGAAATGCCTGCATTCCCTGGGGTTCTAATCATATGAGCACAGGATGGTTTTGGTTGGAAGGAACCTTTAAAGGTCATCTGGTCTAACCTCCCCTGCCATGAGCAGGGACATCTTCAACTCCATCAGGGTGCTCAGAACCACATCCAGCCTGGCCTTGAATGTCCCCAGGGATGGGGCATCCACCACCTCTCTGGCCAACCTCTGCCAGTGCTTTACCACCCTCATTACAGAAAAATACTGGGGCTGACCTGTTCCTGGTTCTCCCTCCCTCCCTCCAGGCCTTGCCTTCTCCTCAGCAGTGCAGGTCCTAATTCAACAAAGACAACACCAAGGGCTGCAAACTCTGCTGGCAGTACCCAAATGTCAAGAGGAAACCGGGGACCTGCATTGTCACAACATCCAACAGGATGATTAGAAAAACACTGGTAATTCCCCATAGCCATAGAGCTGCTGCAAAACAGCCTGCAAGCAAAGCAATTGCTGTTTAAGCAAAAAGCAGCGCAATGGTCTCCGAGCAGGAAAGCAAACCAAGCTGAGATTTCCTGGGACAATGTTTTCAATTACGTGAATGTAATTGACTGGAAGGGAAAAAACTTCTTGAATTAAGCACGTAAACAAGGTGAACAAAATAATTTCTTCCTTGTTCAAGCAGAGGATGTGGTTTTGCTCTCATTTACTGGCCCCAGGTAGGAGAATCTACATCTGTCCAGCTGTTAAAGTGTCACTCTGCATTATGCCAATGTAAGAGGAAACAAAGTCCTGCATCCACATCTTCAGCCCCAGCTCAAGAGGGACGTGGAGCTGCTCAAGCGAGCCAGAGGAAACCATGGAGCTGCTGCGAGGGCTGGAGCAGCTATGCTCTGGAGCCAGGCTGAGAGAGCTGGGCTGGGGCAGCCTGGACAAGAGAAGGCTCCTGAAGGGGAGACCTGAGAGCAGCTCCAGTGCCTAAAGGGGCTGCAGGAAACCTGGAGAGGGGCTTGGGACAAGGGCCTGTAGGGACAGGCCAAGGGGAATGGCTTGAACCTGCCCGAGGGGAAACTGAGCTGAGCTCTTAGGCAGAAGCTGTTCCCCGTGAGGGTGCTGAGGCGCTGGCACAGGGTGCACAGAGAAGCTGTGGCTGCCCCATCCCTGGCAGTGTTCAAGTCCAGGTTGGACACAGGGGCTTGGAGCAACCTGCTCTAGTGTGAGGTGTCCCTGCCTGCCTGTGGCAGGGGTTGGAGCTGGATGAGCTTTAAGGTCCCTTCCAACATGAACCATTCCATGATTCTGTAAAATGTAGAAATGGGGAGGATAACTACAGGCAAATTACAGACCAATCGATGAAAGCAGAGAGTAAATGGATTTCCTCTCTCGGCAAGGTCAGAGAAGCATGTGCTACGATTACCAGACATACCTCCACTCTCTTCTCCTGCTTCCCAGTTGCAGAAACCTCTCTTTCCTTTTTGGTCTTGCAGATGAAAGAAAGAGGCTAAAAAAGTCTTCTGGAGCTCTTGAAAGGGTCTGTTCTGGCACACACAGTGTGCACATGGCTGCACGCTGCTCTGAAACAGAAGGGTTCTTGTATTTATCTAAGAACAAGAACTGGGTTTTTCTCAAAGCTCAAGAAACCACTGATGTGGGTCCACAGCATCAACGCTGATGAGGCTGATAGGCGGGTGTGCAGCCTAAAAAGAACGCATGATCAGGGTGCAGGTCACGTGTAAAACTCGCTCAAAACAGACACTCATATAGGGCATCGTGCAAGCAGGGTATTGCTGCAGCAGCCGTCCCTTGAAGAAATGGCTGGTTTTACAAACCTGTCTATCCTTACATCATCTTTATGTTCCTCCTCCTCGTACATATGAACATAAATTGTTAACAAGTTAAGCATAGATGCATAGATGGCATAGATGGCCACTAAAAACAAGAAAAAAAACCCATGTACTACTATGCCAAACCTAATACATCGGTGCTGCTCACACCAAACCATACACTGGGAGCTTCCTGCCAGCCTGTACCACTTCAGAGCTTGCAGCTTTTACCATGATATTATGATATTAACTTGAATTTTTGCACTGACTGCTAAGAAAGCAAAAAAGGAAGCATTTTTAGCAAGGGATAATAAAGCTATTTCATAGTATCATATCTATAAATAAAGATGCATTCATTACCATCGTACATCACAGTCCTCTATGATAGGCAGGAAAGTGCCAAGTCCCCAGCTCCCCATGCCTCCCTGGGCACGGGCCCTCACTGCAGGGGCACCTCTCCAGCTCACAGGGCAATTCTGCTTTCGGAGGCAGCCTCCCGGAAGGATGCAGCCATTTCATCCTGTTTCAGGGCAGCACCACTCCAGGTGCTATCATTGCAACCGGCCACAAACTTCCCCTTTCTTGGGGGAAGAGAGGGAAACCGATGCGTTTGACTCCTCGAAAAGCTTTGGGGTGTGATGAGAAACATCCTGCACACAGAACAAAACAATCGAGCACCTTGGGGAAGCCCTGGCAAACTGTTTCTGCGGCTCTCCATGGGTCGCAGCACCCCCAGTGTCTCTCCCCCCCCCCCCCGTTTGTCCGTACCCCAAAGACCACGGTGGTGGCGCCGTGCAGGAGGTGGATGCCGAGTCCGTGCAGCAGCGGCGGCAGCAGCTGTTGCCGTGGAGACCGTGACCCGGAGCGGCGGCAGCAGCTGTTGCCGTGGAGACCGTGACCCGGAGCGGCCGCGGGGAACACGAGTGCCTCCGGCAGGAGGGATGGGAAGGGGGACACGGTCCCCGCTGCAGGCCGGGACAGCAGCGCCGCCCCCCCGCGACTGCCCCCCTCCGGCTGCCGGCCTGCCCCAGACCCCCTCGGTGCCCCGGTTCTACCCTGGGCCGAGCCGAGCCGTGCCGTGCCGATCCGGGCTGAGCCGTGCCCGGCGGGGGGGGCAATGGGAGGTGTCGGCTCCTCCCGGAACCACTCGGTTCCCTTCCTCCTCCTGCCCCCTCCCGCCACTCCCCGCCCCGCCCGCCGCCATAGGGCGGCCATGGAGGAGGTGCAGAGAGAGGTGCGGGAGCAGGAGCCGTGAGGAGAGGGGAGGGAGGCGGCTGGGGGGGAGCGCGGCTCTGCGCCGCCATGGGGAGAGGGGAGACAGGGGCGGGCACGGGGGGGGGGGGGTGCACTGATGCCACTTGATAGGCGCCATCTTGAGTACGGGCGCCGGGACAGGCCAAATTAGTGAGACGCCATTTTGACGTACGGCACTACGGGGCGGCCATCTTGGTGAGGTGCTAGCCTGAGTACGGCACCTCACCCCTCATGGCGTCCGCGTTGCCGTGGTAACGGCCGCACCGCGCCTGCGCTGCCGCCATTTTTTGTTCCAAGATGGCCCTGACGAGCGCGGCGCGGCCGGAAGCTCCGTTCCCGTCCCGTTCCCTCCTCTCGGGGCTCGCAGGGCCCCCACAGAACCCCATAATGGGAATGCAGAACTCCAGATACCCCTCATAAAGCCCCACAGAACCCCGTATCCCCCCCCTATTGCCCCACACGTCATCTAGGGACTCCAGAACCCCATATCCCCCCGTATTCCCCCATACACCCCATAAGGGGTCTCCACACCCCTACAAAACACCACGGAGAGACTCCAGACCCCCAAATCCCTCCATAGACCCCCATACAGGGACTCCAAATCCCCCCACAGACCCCCATACTGGGACTTCAGACCCCCAAATCCCCCCAGACCCCCATGTAGGGACTCCAGACCCCCAGATACACCCATAGACCCCCATGCAGGGACTCCAGACCCCCAAATCCCCCCACAGACCCCCATGTAGGGACTCCATATCCCCAAAACCCCAGTATTGTCCTCCCATATACCCCGCCCTATGATAGGGTAGGCTAACCCCATCTAATCCAGGCTCATCTAACCCAGGCTAACTGAGGATAGGCTAATCCAGGTTAACCAAGACTAACTCGAGGTAACTCAGACTAAACTAAGTTAAGGAGGCTAGGATAATCTCACCCGTCTAATCTCACCTGTCTCTTATCTGAGCTAAATGACCCGGGATGATCCAAACCGGGTCACCCAAGCTAATCTGACCCGGGATAATCCGACCTGGGCTAATCTGACCGGGCTAATCTGACCCGGACTAATCTGACCCGGACTAACCTGACTCGAGCTAATCTGACCCCTGGGGTAATCTGACCAGGGACAAATCTGACCCAGGACAAATCTGACTAGGGTCAGTCTCCCCCCAGTCAATCTCACCCAGGTCTAATCTCACTCATCTTAATCTCACGCTGGATGGAGGCTATGCTATGCTTCCCCAGGCTAGGCCAAACCACACAGCCGTGGTAAACTAACGCAGGCTATGCTAACCCGAAGTGAGCCGAGCAGAGCTGAAGCCACCCGGGGGGGCGGGGCGGAGGGTCAGCGCCGTCCAATCCCGGGCCGCACGGCTGAGGGGCCGTTTTCCCGCCTAGAGACCGGTGGCCAATCAGCGGTGTCCTTTTCTGTGAGGGAGCGATGGCAGTGCCCGGGAAGGAGCAGACAGCGGTGAGGGCTGGAACGCAGCTTTGTTTTCTGTACGTGCACGGTTACGGAGCTCAGCAGGGTTTAGCTCGGCGCGGTAAAGATCGAGACTTGCTGGACGAAGGTTAGTTCGGGCTTTGGTGGGCGGGAAGACTGTTGTGATGACGGAGGAAAGGGGTTTAAATGGGAGAGATAGTGGGGAAGGGGGGGAGAATGGCTGTTAGGGGGGACAGATGGTAGAGAAGGGGGGTGGGGGTGTGGGAATAATGGCGGTTAAAAGGGATAGATGATGAGAAAGGGGTGAAGAGTGGGATACGGGATAGAAGAACAGGGGGGAGTGGCGGGGGGGAAGACAAATTGGCGTGGTGGGGAAAAGCAGATGCCGTATTGGGGGGGACAACACATGACAAGAAATGGACCAAAAGGGCTTGGAAACAGCCAGAATGGCTTCAAAAGAGAAACAAGTGGGCATCAATAGGTTAGAAATAGCCTAAAGAAGATTACAAATAACCAAGAGCAGCTTAAAACAGGACAGAAATTACCACAAATAGAAGTAACAAAGAAACAGTTTAAAACTAGTAAGGAATGGGCAGAACAAGATGGAAAAGCCTCTCCATTGTTTACAATGTGCCAAAAGAATCTAAAAAAGGTTTAGAAACGGAGAAGAGTAAGATAAAAATGACCATACAGGAGTTAAACCAAGCTAGGAAACGGCAAAACCAGGCTAGAAATGGGTAGGAAATGGACCAAAATGGTTTGGAAACTGCCAGAATGGCTTCAGAAGAATTAGAAATGGGCATCAAGAGGTTAGAAATAGCCTGAAGCACATTAGAAATAGGCAAGAGCAGCTTAAAACAGGCCAGAAATGACCACAAATACTAAAGAAGGAGCCAAAACCAGCTTAAAACTAGTAAGGACTGGGCAGAATAAGATGGAAAAGCCTCTCCATTCTTTACAATGTGCCAAAAGAATCTAAAAAAGGTTTAGAAATGCAGAAGAGTAAGATAAAAATGACCATACAGGAGTTAAACCAAGCTAGGAAGGGCAAGACCAGGCTAGAAATGGGTAGGAAATGGACCAAAATGGTTTGGAAACTGCCAGAATGGCTTCAGAAGAATTAGAAATGGGCATCAAGAGGTTAGAAATAGCCTGAAGCACATTAGAAATAGGCAAGAGCAGCTTAAAACAGGCCAAAAATGACCACAAATACTAAAGAAGTAGCCAAAACCAGCTTAAAACTAGTAAGGAATGGGCAGAATAAGATGGAAAAGCCTCTCCATTGTTTACAATGTGCCAAAAGAATCTAAAAAAGGTTTAGAAATGCAGAAGAGTAAGATAAAAATGACCATACAGGAGTTAAACCAAGCTAGGAAGGGGAAGACCAGGCTAGAAATGGGTAGGAAATGGACCAAAATGGTTTGGAAACTGCCAGAATGGCTTCAGAAGAATTAGAAATGGGCATCAAGAGGTTAGAAATAGCCTGAAGCACATTAGAAATAGGCAAGAGCAGCTTAAAACAGGCCAAAAATGACCACAAATACTAAAGAAGTAGCCAAAACCAGCTTAAAACTAGTAAGGAATGGGCAGAATAAGATGGAAAAGCCTCTCCATTGTTTACAATGTGCCAAAAGAATCTAAAAAAGGTTTAGAAACGGAGAAGAGTAAAATAAAAATGACCATACAGGAGTTAAACCAAGCTAGGAAACGGCAAAACCAGGCTAGAAATGGGTAGGAAATGGACCAAAATGGTTTGGAAACTGCCAGAATGGCTTCAGAAGAATTAGAAATGGGCATCAAGAGGTTAGAAATAGCCTGAAGCACATTAGAAATAGGCAAGAGCAGCTTAAAACAGGCCAAAAATGACCACAAATACTAAAGAAGTAGCCAAAACCAGCTTAAAACTAGTAAGGAATGGGCAGAATAAGATGGAAAAGCCTCTCCATTGTTTACAATGTGCCAAAAGAATCTAAAAAAGGTTTAGAAATGCAGAAGAGTAAGATAAAAATGACCATACAGGAGTTAAACCAAGCTAGGAAGGGGAAGACCAGGCTAGAAATGGGTAGGAAATGAACCAAAATGGTTTGGAAACTGCCAGAATGGCTTCAGAAGAATTAGAAATGGGCATCAAGAGGTTAGAAATAGCCTGAAGCACATTAGAAAAAGGCAAGAGCAGCTTAAAACAGGCCAGAAATGACCACAAATACTAAAGAAGGAGCCAAAACCAGCTTAAAACTAGTAAGGACTGGGCAGAATAAGATGGAAAAGCCTCTCCATTGTTTACAATGTGCCAAAAGAATCTAAAAAAGGTTTAGAAACGGAGAAGAGTAAGATAAAAATGACCATACAGGAGTTAAACCAAGCTAGGAAACGGCAAAACCAGGCTAGAAATGGGTAGGAAATGGACCAAAATGGTTTGGAAACTGCCAGAATGGCTTCAGAAGAATTAGAAATGGGCATCAAGAGGTTAGAAATAGCCTGAAGCACATTAGAAATAGGCAAGAGCAGCTTAAAACAGGCCAAAAATGACCACAAATACTAAAGAAGTAGCCAAAACCAGCTTAAAACTAGTAAGGAATGGGCAGAATAAGATGGAAAAGCCTCTCCATTCTTTACAATGTGCCAAAAGAATCTAAAAAAGGTTTAGAAATGCAGAACAGTAAGATAAAAATGACCATACAGGAGTTAAACCAAGCTAGGAAGGGCAAGACCAGGCTAGAAATGGGTAGGAAATGGACCAAAATGGTTTGGAAACTGCCAGAATGGCTTCAGAAGAATTAGAAATGGGCATCAAGAGGTTAGAAATAGCCTGAAGCACATTAGAAATAGGCAAGAGCAGCTTAAAACAGGCCAGAAATGACCACAAATACTAAAGAAGGAGCCAAAACCAGCTTAAAACTAGTAAGGACTGGGCAGAATAAGATGGAAAAGCCTCTCCATTGTTTACAATGTGCCAAAAGAATCTAAAAAAGGTTTAGAAACGGAGAAGAGTAAGATAAAAATGACCATACAGGAGTTAAACCAAGCTAGGAAACGGCAAAACCAGGCTAGAAATGGGTAGGAAATGGACCAAAATGGTTTGGAAACTGCCAGAATGGCTTCAGAAGAATTAGAAATGGGCATCAAGAGGTTAGAAATAGCCTGAAGCACATTAGAAATAGGCAAGAGCAGCTTAAAACAGGCCAAAAATGACCACAAATACTAAAGAAGTAGCCAAAACCAGCTTAAAACTAGTAAGGAATGGGCAGAATAAGATGGAAAAGCCTCTCCATTCTTTACAATGTGCCAAAAGAATCTAAAAAAGGTTTAGAAATGCAGAACAGTAAGATAAAAATGACCATACAGGAGTTAAACCAAGCTAGGAAGGGGAAGACCAGGCTAGAAATGGGTAGGAAATGAACCAAAATGGTTTGGAAACTGCCAGAATGGCTTCAGAAGAATTAGAAATGGGCATCAAGAGGTTAGAAATAGCCTGAAGCACATTAGAAAAAGGCAAGAGCAGCTTAAAACAGCCCAGAAATGACCACAAATATTGAAGAAGGAGCCAAAACCAGCTTAAAACTAGTAAGGATTGGGCAGAATAAGATGGAAAAGCCTCTCCATTGTTTACAATGTGCCAAAAGAATCTAAAAAAGGTTTAGAAACGGAGAAGAGTAAAATAAAAATGACCATACAGGAGTTAAACCAAGCTAGGAAACGGCAAAACCAGGCTAGAAATGGGTAGGAAATGGACCAAAATGGTTTGGAAACTGCCAGAATGGCTTCAGAAGAATTAGAAATGGGCATCAAGAGGTTAGAAATAGCCTGAAGCACATTAGAAATAGGCAAGAGCAGCTTAAAACAGGCCAAAAATGACCACAAATACTAAAGAAGTAGCCAAAACCAGCTTAAAACTAGTAAGGAATGGGCAGAATAAGATGGAAAAGCCTCTCCATTGTTTACAATGTGCCAAAAGAATCTAAAAAAGGTTTAGAAATGCAGAAGAGTAAGATAAAAATGACCATACAGGAGTTAAACCAAGCTAGGAAGGGGAAGACCAGGCTAGAAATGGGTAGGAAATGAACCAAAATGGTTTGGAAACTGCCAGAATGGCTTCAGAAGAATTAGAAATGGGCATCAAGAGGTTAGAAATAGCCTGAAGCACATTAGAAAAAGGCAAGAGCAGCTTAAAACAGCCCAGAAATGACCACAAATATTGAAGAAGGAGCCAAAACCAGCTTAAAACTAGTAAGGATTGGGCAGAATAAGATGGAAAAGCCTCTCCATTGTTTACAATGTGCCAAAAGAATCTAAAAAAGGTTTAGAAACGGAGAAGAGTAAAATAAAAATGACCATACAGGAGTTAAACCAAGCTAGGAAACGGCAAAACCAGGCTAGAAATGGGTAGGAAATGGACCAAAATGGTTTGGAAACTGCCAGAATGGCTTCAGAAGAATTAGAAATGGGCATCAAGAGGTTAGAAATAGCCTGAAGCACATTAGAAATAGGCAAGAGCAGCTTAAAACAGGCCAAAAATGACCACAAATACTAAAGTAGCCAAAACCAGCTTAAAACTAGTAAGGAATGGGCAGAATAAGATGGAAAAGCCTCTCCATTGTTTACAATGTGCCAAAAGAATCTAAAAAAGGTTTAGAAACGGAGAAGAGTAAGATAAAAATGACCATACAGGAGTTAAACCAAGCTAGGAAGGGCAAGACCAGGCTAGAAATGGGTAGGAAATGGACCAAAATGGTTTGGAAACTGCCAGAATGGCTTCAGAAGAATTAGAAATGGGCATCAAGAGGTTAGAAATAGCCTGAAGCACATTAGAAATAGGCAAGAGCAGCTTAAAACAGGCCAAAAATGACCACAAATACTAAAGAAGTAGCCAAAACCAGCTTAAAACTAGTAAGGAATGGGCAGAATAAGATGGAAAAGCCTCTCCATTGTTTACAATGTGCCAAAAGAATCTAAAAAAGGTTTAGAAATGCAGAAGAGTAAGATAAAAATGACCATACAGGAGTTAAACCAAGCTAGGAAGGGGAAGACCAGGCTAGAAATGGGTAGGAAATGAACCAAAATGGTTTGGAAACTGCCAGAATGGCTTCAGAAGAATTAGAAATGGGCATCAAGAGGTTAGAAATAGCCTGAAGCACATTAGAAAAAGGCAAGAGCAGCTTAAAACAGCCCAGAAATGACCACAAATATTGAAGAAGGAGCCAAAACCAGCTTAAAACTAGTAAGGATTGGGCAGAATAAGATGGAAAAGCCTCTCCATTGTTTACAATGTGCCAAAAGAATCTAAAAAAGGTTTAGAAACGGAGAAGAGTAAAATAAAAATGACCATACAGGAGTTAAACCAAGCTAGGAAACGGCAAAACCAGGCTAGAAATGGGTAGGAAATGGACCAAAATGGTTTGGAAACTGCCAGAATGGCTTCAGAAGAATTAGAAATGGGCATCAAGAGGTTAGAAATAGCCTGAAGCACATTAGAAATAGGCAAGAGCAGCTTAAAACAGGCCAAAAATGACCACAAATACTAAAGAAGTAGCCAAAACCAGCTTAAAACTAGTAAGGAATGGGCAGAATAAGATGGAAAAGCCTCTCCATTCTTTACAATGTGCCAAAAGAATCTAAAAAAGGTTTAGAAATGCAGAACAGTAAGATAAAAATGACCATACAGGAGTTAAACCAAGCTAGGAAGGGCAAGACCAGGCTAGAAATGGGTAGGAAATGGACCAAAATGGTTTGGAAACTGCCAGAATGGCTTCAGAAGAATTAGAAATGGGCATCAAGAGGTTAGAAATAGCCTGAAGCACATTAGAAAAAGGCAAGAGCAGCTTAAAACAGCCCAGAAATGACCACCAATATTGAAGAAGGAGCCAAAACCAGCTTAAAACTAGTAAGGATTGGGCAGAATAAGATGGAAAAGCCTCTCCATTGTTTACAATGTGCCAAAAGAATCTAAAAAAGGTTTAGAAACGGAGAAGAGTAAAATAAAAATGACCATACAGGAGTTAAACCAAGCTAGGAAACGGCAAAACCAGGCTAGAAATGGGTAGGAAATGGACCAAAATGGTTTGGAAACTGCCAGAATGGCTTCAGAAGAATTAGAAATGGGCATCAAGAGGTTAGAAATAGCCTGAAGCACATTAGAAATAGGCAAGAGCAGCTTAAAACAGGCCAAAAATGACCACAAATACTAAAGAAGGAGCCAAAACCAGCTTAAAACTAGTAAGGACTGGGCAGAATAAGATGGAAAAGCCTCTCCATTGTTTACAATGTGCCAAAAGAATCTAAAAAAGGTTTAGAAATGCAGAAGAGTAAGATAAAAATGACCATACAGGAGTTAAACCAAGCTAGGAAGGGGAAGACCAGGCTAGAAATGGGTAGGAAATGGACCAAAATGGTTTGGAAACTGCCAGAATGGCTTCAGAAGAATTAGAAATGGGCATCAAGAGGTTAGAAATAGCCTGAAGCACATTAGAAATAGGCAAGAGCAGCTTAAAACAGGCCAGAAATGACCACAAATACTAAAGAAGGAGCCAAAACCAGCTTAAAACTAGTAAGGACTGGGCAGAATAAGATGGAAAAGCCTCTCCATTGTTTACAATGTGCCAAAAGAATCTAAAAAAGGTTTAGAAACGGAGAAGAGTAAGATAAAAATGACCATACAGGAGTTAAACCAAGCTAGGAAACGGCAAAACCAGGCTAGAAATGGGTAGGAAATGGACCAAAATGGTTTGGAAACTGCCAGAATGGCTTCAGAAGAATTAGAAATGGGCATCAAGAGGTTAGAAATAGCCTGAAGCACATTAGAAATAGGCAAGAGCAGCTTAAAACAGGCCAAAAATGACCACAAATACTAAAGAAGTAGCCAAAACCAGCTTAAAACTAGTAAGGAATGGGCAGAATAAGATGGAAAAGCCTCTCCATTGTTTACAATGTGCCAAAAGAATCTAAAAAAGGTTTAGAAATGCAGAACAGTAAGATAAAAATGACCATACAGGAGTTAAACCAAGCTAGGAAGGGCAAGACCAGGCTAGAAATGGGTAGGAAATGGACCAAAATGGTTTGGAAACTGCCAGAATGGCTTCAGAAGAATTAGAAATGGGCATCAAGAGGTTAGAAATAGCCTGAAGCACATTAGAAATAGGCAAGAGCAGCTTAAAACAGGCCAAAAATGACCACAAATACTAAAGAAGTAGCCAAAACCAGCTTAAAACTAGTAAGGAATGGGCAGAATAAGATGGAAAAGCCTCTCCATTCTTTACAATGTGCCAAAAGAATCTAAAAAAGGTTTAGAAATGCAGAACAGTAAGATAAAAATGACCATACAGGAGTTAAACCAAGCTAGGAAGGGCAAGACCAGGCTAGAAATGGGTAGGAAATGGACCAAAATGGTTTGGAAACTGCCAGAATGGCTTCAGAAGAATTAGAAATGGGCATCAAGAGGTTAGAAATAGCCTGAAGCACATTAGAAAAAGGCAAGAGCAGCTTAAAACAGCCCAGAAATGACCACAAATATTGAAGAAGGAGCCAAAACCAGCTTAAAACTAGTAAGGAATGGGCAGAATAAGATGGAAAAGCCTCTCCATTGTTTACAATGTGCCAAAAGAATCTAAAAAAGGTTTAGAAACGGAGAAGAGTAAAATAAAAATGACCATACAGGAGTTAAACCAAGCTAGGAAACGGCAAAACCAGGCTAGAAATGGGTAGGAAATGGACCAAAATGGTTTGGAAACTGCCAGAATGGCTTCAGAAGAATTAGAAATGGGCATCAAGAGGTTAGAAATAGCCTGAAGCACATTAGAAATAGGCAAGAGCAGCTTAAAACAGGCCAAAAATGACCACAAATACTAAAGAAGTAGCCAAAACCAGCTTAAAACTAGTAAGGAATGGGCAGAATAAGATGGAAAAGCCTCTCCATTGTTTACAATGTGCCAAAAGAATCTAAAAAAGGTTTAGAAACGGAGAAGAGTAAGATAAAAATGACCATACAGGAGTTAAACCAAGCTAGGAAGGGCAAGACCAGGCTAGAAATGGGTAGGAAATGGACCAAAATGGTTTGGAAACTGCCAGAATGGCTTCAGAAGAATTAGAAATGGGCATCAAGAGGTTAGAAATAGCCTGAAGCACATTAGAAATAGGCAAGAGCAGCTTAAAACAGGCCAAAAATGACCACAAATACTAAAGAAGTAGCCAAAACCAGCTTAAAACTAGTAAGGAATGGGCAGAATAAGATGGAAAAGCCTCTCCATTGTTTACAATGTGCCAAAAGAATCTAAAAAAGGTTTAGAAATGCAGAAGAGTAAGATAAAAATGACCATACAGGAGTTAAACCAAGCTAGGAAGGGGAAGACCAGGCTAGAAATGGGTAGGAAATGAACCAAAATGGTTTGGAAACTGCCAGAATGGCTTCAGAAGAATTAGAAATGGGCATCAAGAGGTTAGAAATAGCCTGAAGCACATTAGAAAAAGGCAAGAGCAGCTTAAAACAGCCCAGAAATGACCACAAATATTGAAGAAGGAGCCAAAACCAGCTTAAAACTAGTAAGGATTGGGCAGAATAAGATGGAAAAGCCTCTCCATTGTTTACAATGTGCCAAAAGAATCTAAAAAAGGTTTAGAAACGGAGAAGAGTAAAATAAAAATGACCATACAGGAGTTAAACCAAGCTAGGAAACGGCAAAACCAGGCTAGAAATGGGTAGGAAATGGACCAAAATGGTTTGGAAACTGCCAGAATGGCTTCAGAAGAATTAGAAATGGGCATCAAGAGGTTAGAAATAGCCTGAAGCACATTAGAAATAGGCAAGAGCAGCTTAAAACAGGCCAAAAATGACCACAAATACTAAAGAAGGAGCCAAAACCAGCTTAAATCTAGTAAGGATTGGGCAGAATAAGATGGAAAAGCCTCTCCATTGTTTACAATGTGCCAAAAGAATCTAAAAAAGGTTTAGAAACGGAGAAGAGTAAGATAAAAATGACCATACAGGAGTTAAACCAAGCTAGGAAACGGCAAAACCAGGCTAGAAATGGGTAGGAAATGGACCAAAATGGTTTGGAAACTGCCAGAATGGCTTCAGAAGAATTAGAAATGGGCATCAAGAGGTTAGAAATAGCCTGAAGCACATTAGAAATAGGCAAGAGCAGCTTAAAACAGGCCAGAAATGACCACAAATACTAAAGAAGTAGCCAAAACCAGCTTAAAACTAGTAAGGACTGGGCAGAATAAGATGGAAAAGCCTCTCCATTGTTTACAATGTGCCAAAAGAATCTAAAAAAGGTTTAGAAATGCAGAAGAGTAAGATAAAAATGACCATACAGGAGTTAAACCAAGCTAGGAAGGGCAAGACCAGGCTAGAAATGGGTAGGAAATGGACCAAAATGGTTTGGAAACTGCCAGAATGGCTTCAGAAGAATTAGAAATGGGCATCAAGAGGTTAGAAATAGCCTGAAGCACATTAGAAATAGGCAAGAGCAGCTTAAAACAGGCCAGAAATGACCATAAATACTTAAGTAACCAAAAATAGCTTAGAACTAGTCAGGAATGGGATGAAGTAAAATGGAAATGCCTGTTAATTGTTTAGAATTAGTCTTACTGAGGCTTACCTGAACCTAGCGACCTGTTTCTCACTGTGCAGCTTCTCAGACAGCCAACATGCAAGATCCATTCCCTGGGCATGATGCTCCAGCTTCTCAGCTGTTGGGACTCTGCTCTGGGAGGGGCAGTTTCTGCCTGACCTGGATACTGCTGGTTCTCTTTCTCCCTGCCATCTGGGCTTGCTTCTTCCCCGTGCTCTTCTTTATCTATCTCTGCCACGGATTCTGCTGCTTCCTGCTCTCACAGCCAAGCAGTGGAGAAAAGAGAACAGTGAGGGATTTTTTTATGGACAAATCCCATGCAAGCATTTCACAGGAGAGACAATCCCCTACAAAAATTCTTACCTATGAAACCCAACAGCCGCAGCCACTGCAGCCATTAGCGAGGGCCTGTGCTTGAGCTGCCTCTGCATCTGGAATAAGAAGCATTTATGAAGAAGCCTGATGGCTTTACTGGAGCTAAGCAGTTGTCCAAAGACGGGCGAAAGCAGGAGAGCAACAGCAGCAACTGAAGTCCTTAACAGAAAGGCTGGGATGAGCTGGCCTCCCCCAGGGCTCAGCCCAGCAAGGTCTGTGTGCAGAACAAAAGGAGGGCAATGCACCCTTCCCCCTTCTCATTTCTCCGAGAATCCCAGTCTCCAGATCCTTCAGCACCTTAAAGCTACAGTCAACAGTCTAATTTCCCAACTAAGCACAAGATTAGATCAGAGAAAACAAGCAGGGAACGCCTTGGCTGCTTTAGAAACAGCTATTTCAACCCTGGCCCCTTTCCCTCCCAGTGCAGGTACAGTGTGAATTACGGACCTCCAGGTAACCCCCCCCCCCCCCCCCCCCCCGTGCCTTCACTCCCCTCAGTACCGAGCACCGAGAGGCTTCCCGTGCCGAGCGGCCAGCAGGCAGGAGAGGCCCCTCTGCGCACGTCCAAGGCACGGCCGGGCGGCCGGGCCCGCTCCCCTCCCCGGTAAGCCCGGCCCCGCGGTGGGCTCGGCTCTCACCTGCTGCTGCCGGGACCCGGACCTGGACCCGGACCCTGCCCGCCGCCATGCTGCTCCCGGGGGCTGCGCCTGCCACACCGAAACGGCGCGGAGGGACCGGAGCCGGCGGGCGGCCACCAGACTGCGGCCGCATGGAGCCGCGCTTGCTACAGCCCGCCGGAAACCGGCGGGCACCACGTGACACCAGCCACTTCCGGGGACAGGGAGCACCACGGCTCATGCGCGGAGGCAGGGCTGCAGTACCTAACCTGGACACAAGATGGCAACAGCGAGCGGCGCCAGCCGCCGAAACGCCCGCCACCCCCCCCCCCTTCCAGCCCTGCCGATCATTGTCATGTCATCCTTATGGGATCACTGTCGGGGCTGCAAGAGTGTCTGCCGGCTGCTCTGCATCTCTGCCACAGAGCCTTGCTTCAAGCCTGCTTTCATCACGTTGACAACTGCTTCAGAGCAGAGATCTGAACAAAAACACTGGCCAAATTATCACCGAGTTGCTAAACAACTACTATGTTAATACCCACACAGCTTTTATGTCTAGAGACCATTGCTGAGCCCAGAACCTGTAACCTCCATCCCAAGGAAATGCTCAAGATCTGCCTCTGATCATAATACACACAGACTTGCACTACAGATGCTGCACCTGGCCCAAATACACACCATGAGTAGAGCAGCTCCAAGGCAAACACACACACACAAAACACTACACATGCTGTGACACCAACAAACAGAGAATAACCTACACAGGCACAGTACCTCCCAGACGGAGCAGCACATCTGCCCGGATCACATGCACAGACCCAAGAGCAAAGCAACCGGGCTCCTGAGGAGCCTGAGAACCAGGTCTGACAAAACCAAATCATTCCAAACACAAACACAAATAAGATAAAAATGACCATACAGGAGTTAAACCAAGTTAGGAAAGGGCAAGACCAGGCTAGAAATGGGTAGGAAATGGACCAAAATGGTTTGGAAACTGCCAGAATGGCTTCAGAAGAATTAGAAATGGGCATCAAGAGGTTAGAAATAGCCTGAAGCACATTAGAAGTAGGCAAGAGCAGCTTAAAACAGGCCAGAAATGACCACAAATATTGAAGAAGGAGCCAAAACCAGCTTAAAACTAGTAAGGAATGGGCAGAATAAGATGGAAAAGCCTCTCCATTGTTTACAATTTGCCAAAAGAATCTAAAAAAGGTTTAGAAACGGAGAAGAGTAAGATAAAAATGACCATACAGGAGTTAAACCAAGCTATGAAGGGCAAGACCAGGTTAGAAATGGGTAGCCTGAAGCAGATTAGAAATAGGCAAGAGCAGCTTAAAACAGGACAGAAAAGACCATAAATATCTAAGAGGTAACCAAAAACAGTTTAAAACTAGTAAGGAATGGGTAGAATAAAAATTCTGTCTTAAATTTCTATTCAGATCTGAATGGAAAGTGAACACCTTACTTCATTGTAGGGTGAAATTAATGTGAAATAAACAGTACAGGGGCTATTAGGAACTGCCCATTCAGAATGGTGT
The DNA here is from genome assembly GCF_012275295.1 of Melopsittacus undulatus. Taxonomy (NCBI): domain Eukaryota; kingdom Metazoa; phylum Chordata; class Aves; order Psittaciformes; family Psittaculidae; genus Melopsittacus; species Melopsittacus undulatus. The sequence goes on from NC_047535.1 coordinate 45,261,340, forward strand.
GTGCCTTCCTGAGGGTTGTGTTTATGTACCCACTCTTCCAAAGTCTCCCAGAACTGAACAGAATCATAAAGTCTCCAAGAGGATTTACTGAATCACACACAAATGAAGTGGTTGCGTCTTCTCATGCACAGAACATTCATTTGATAGAATGTCTCTGGGGCTAGGTGAGGAAGAAGACCAACCAGCTAACAGATGGAACAAAACCCCATCACAACACTGCAATCACACCTCACTCTGTGGGCCCTGTGGATAGAACTAGAATTTTCCATTGCTCTCAGGTGCCTCGTTAAGGCACTGAGGGCATTAGTAAGCCTTAATGACCCTAAACAGCCTCACCTGTGCACCAGACCACACCCAGGAGCCCTATTTAAACCGAGCTCTGTACCTCAGTTTTCTTTAGAACTCTGTTGGAGGAATGCTGCTCTTCAGCTCTGTCCCTGCCTGTGAAGATTGTTAGTCTGGACTTCAGACTGACTGCCCGGCTTGATCTTCTATATGATTATAGAGCAGCTTGGCAATTGCTGGACCTGATGGTGATTTGTGGACTGGATTGCTGCTTGTTCACAAGCCTGATAGACTCCTGGCTGGACTTGGCTGCTGCTGGACCTTCTCTTCTTGGGTACCTTGAAATTGGGCTTAGGCTGGCAGAGGTCTCTTCTCCTGCTGTGGGAGCCCAGAGGTGGCCTGGTCTGCTCTTGTTTCCTGAGGGCTGTGGAGATCCCTGCAAGGTTTGTGGGCAGTGTGGAGGATATGGCTCTGAGGGTGAGCCTGTGCTGCGGCACCAGAGGGGCCTCTTGCCAGGGAGCCGGGAGTGCTGTGTGCTCTGCCTCACCAACTGCCTCATCCACAGAGAACAGCTGGGCTTCTCTGGGCCTTTTGCATGGATTTCTTTGCCTTGAGCAAAATATTTGGCTGCTGAGTTATGAACTAACTCCTTAGACCTGTTTGAGGCACTACAGTGAAGAGCTGCAGGTAAAGGCCTGCAGTCTAAGGAGCAAATTATGTTTGTTTTCCAAGTGCCATGAAGTGCTGCCCCAGAAGTACCACTGCAAGGCAAAGTATGTGGGGCTGGTGTGCCCTTTCTCTGCTATATGTGTGATTGGACTTGGAAATGGCTTTTAATTGCAATGTTTCATATCAAGCTTGTGGGGAGAGTCTTGCTGAGGCTGACACAACTCCCAGTTTGACTGAGTTAACTGGCTAATTGGAGAGACATGGGAAGATGTACATCGAAAGAGAGTAAGAGGCTTCTGAAACAGGAGGTGGAGAAAGCGAACTCCATTCAAAATCCATTACCAGGAGCTTCAGCCAGCCTCAAGCAGTCATCTGTAATGCAGCTAAACCAAGGTAAGTGTTGAGCCTTACTACTTTTACTGATAAGACTTTACTTTTTAAAGCAGTGTGCTGAACATGTTTAAGTGTTTCTATGTATATTTGCAAACATAACTTCTATTGATGTGTCTCAAATGCATTTGGAAGCTAGTTTGTGTGTTTGTGTGCTCTAGTGCTCCTCAGAGTTGCTACAACTACCAGGTGCTAAAAGCCCTTCAGAATAAGACTAAGCAGGAGCTGCAAGGATATTAAAAGCAAACATTCAGATACTAATCAAACTTCCTACATGTCTCAATAACTGAACAAGTTCTATTGTGTGTGCACAGCTACGCAATAGTGCACTTTCTGGGTTTGGCTAGGAAAAGATGTCTTAGCATGGTGTTTGCTCTCTCAGGTGAGTTCAAGGCCTGACAGAGCTGGTTGAACCAGTGATGCAGGTGTTGGTCCATCTTATTCAGCCTGGTGAGGTTTCTGTTACTTTGCTTCAGGGCAGTGAGTGAATCATTTTGTTTGGGAGGCTGCAGCTGTGTCTAACCCTGTTTCTATGCTGGTTGGGGAAGGAATGCCTTATGGAAAGGAAGTATACCTGTGTGGTGGTAATGATTACATTGCTGAAGAGATGTTTAAGGCTATACAGCAGTGGTGCTAGATTTAATGCATTGAGACCCTTTGTTATATGTATATGATGTAGTTAAAAAGTATGTCTTGTGATTATTTGTATATGTACAGTTGTATAAAGTTAGTCCTTGTTACAATAGCCTATTTTGTGCTTCTGCATTGGCTCTAGATAACTTGGACCTTCTATCGAATTGATTTTGGCCCAGGTTCACAGGGTTAGTCATAAAACTGAGTTCTTCATAGGACTGGGGCTCCTGAGATATTTTTGAGTCTTTGTGCCCTCTAAGTGAGCATAACCTGCACACAGCATGGTATTCTCAGCTTCTAGAAACAAGTGCTAGAGGATTAGCCTATTAAGTTATGGGGAGAGAGAGGAAAACAGTACCAAGTACTAGCTCTTGTTACATTTGGTTCTAACTGTGCATGTCATTAGAAATTAGAAATAACAAAAAGCTTTTTTTTTTTTTTTTTTTTTCCCCTGCCAAGATGGTCAGAAGCAGAGAGCAATTTTCTTGGATTTAGTACTTGTCAGACTTTTACCCAATTCGGTATTTGATCCTTTCTTAACCCATGGAGGGGAGCTGAGCAGTTTTGTTGGCATTCAGCTTCTGAGCTGCTCTTTTCTTCATCAGGAGAAAACCTTTAAATCACTCACAGACTAATAGAAAATAAACAAACACAGGGTTTAATTTTTATACTTAACTGCTCCACATCTCACTTGAAAAGTTCATGATCATGTTTTAAGAGACTTGCTCATCTCTGGGGGGTGGGCATTTTCCTCCCTGCATGGAGAAGTTCCCTTAGGGTGAAAAGAGGGGAAATTTTAATGGGTTACAGAATGATCTTTCTAAATTCTTGATTACTTTCAATTTTGGGTATGTAATATCTACTGGAGTTCTTAATCAATTGGTGTTTCTAGGTCTTTATTGAAGCTAGAGAGCTGAGTTAGTTTTTTTGTGCGATGTCATGCTAACTGTTGGGTGATGGCTTTTCATAGACATGTTTGAGTCAGCTGTCTGCATAGTGGCTGCCTAGTTTCTCCCATAGGGCAATGCAATGAAGTGTAGTATGTTCTAGAAAGCCTACATGTAGGATGTATGGATTTTGATGGCTGCTGCAGGAGAGGAGTATTTGTTGTTATTGTGGAAATTTGTTGCTGGGTTTTATACTTGCTTGAGTTTGGTGTGTTTTCATCTGGAAAAAGCAGGTTGTATGCTTGGAACAAGAATTTAGCAAAGCTGGAGAGACAGAAGTGCAAATGCTAAATGAAAAAAGCAGAACCTGATGGGTGGTACCTGTTAAATAATGTTCTGTACTGGTGCCAATCAGGGCAGTGTAATGATCAGGGCTTCTATGCATGAGCTTCCTAGGATGTAACATGCTCTATCTGTGCTCTCCTGGCAATATGCTCTACTTTGCTCTTAAAGTCTTCAATTTTTACATGAGTACTTTTTTGACTTTTTTTACCCCATTGAAGTGGATGATTAAATAAAAGCTGTTGTCACTTATCACCAGTCTTAACCTCTCAACACCCTTGTGGTAATAGCACTACTATAAGACTTAATCCTCTTGTTTCATGCCAGCTTTGTGTTGGAGGAGTTACTGTCCCAGAGTCTGTACTCAGTTTATACCAGAGCACAGAGCTCTAAGCTACTAGTAGTAGTCACAGAAACTGAAATCATGAACACTTCCCAGTGATGCTTAATCAAATCTGTGTTAAGGAAGCTGTGGTAGAAAAATGTTTGAGAGCAAAATTTAACAGTGATGGTTTCTGAGGTGTATGGGTAGGTTTAAGTTTTGGTTACTGTAAAATGAAATACATAAACCCATGTATCTATCAGCCTTTCTATAAGGAGTGTAATTAGATCCTTGCCTAGTTAATTGAAGTACTTGTGTGCCAAAGCTTTGTTGTGAAACTGGGAGAAGGTTCTTCCTGTGTGTCAGGCAGTGGCCTTTAACATGGAACTTGCCATTTTAGTATGGAAATTGGAGGCAGCAATCTTAAATTTGCTTTCAGATGACATTTATGAGCTAAACTCAATCATTTATTTGTGGTAAGCTGACACTGAGAGAACTTGTCTTTAGACTAGAGTGGATACTTGGGAAACTTTTTTTCCATTAGAATACCTCTATTTATCGGATGGGTTTACATGGGGAACCTGGAAAATTGCTTCAGAAGTACAAATCACTGGAATTATGGTCATTTTGTGCATATCTTCTCACTTGAACATCATATCTATAAGATATTGATTATAATAGGGGACCTGGTTATTTATAAATGTATAGCCACATTTTAAGGGATTTTAAGGTTTATTTCTTTCTTGAAGAAGCAAAGAACTTTTATTTTTGTGTAATTTTGCATGTAGCCTGACCTTGGAAGATCAAAAAAGAAGAGGCTGCATGTCAAGAGAAGAGAGAAGAGGTGGCGTGTGTAACGGCGAGGTGAGGAGCGGCGTCGGGCAGAAGAGGGGGCATGAGAAAGGCACCCTGGGCAAAGGGAATCCCTGTGGGCACAGGGCGAGGTCACGTAAGAGCATGATGGCACCTTTGGGGGGCCCTGAGGAGCGTTGTGTGCTGGGCGACCTCCCTGTAAGCAGGGCTCAGGTCTTTGCTACTCTTGGTTTTGGCCTTTGGCCGTCTTGCTCCTTTGGCTGCCCGGAGAGCGTGGCAACCCTGTAAGGAGGGTGAGAGCCAGCGTCTCCGCACCCGAGGGGGAAATAGAGCTCTCTTGGACCCCCAGGCCACCCTGTAAGCAGGGGAGGGCCATTTCCCTGTCCCTCTCCTCTGCCCCAGCAGCTCTCTGCCTGCTGGTGGCCTACCCAGCCTGACCCCCTGTTGTCAGGGCGTGTCACAGCATCTGGCCCTTGGCCTGTTGAAGCTCTCCGGCTTCCATGCAGCCCTGGGCATGGTCTGAGGCTCTCCTCTCTTGCTTGGTGAGTAGGGTGACTCCCCAGACAGTGGCTGCACAGAGACCGTCTCCCTTTTTGGGACGTTTTGGTTTGTGTTTGTCTTGTCCTTGTCTATCAATGTGAGGGAGTGAGTGAGCTTGTCCTTTAGGCACCTGTTAAAATTGCTGCAGCTTAGCTTAAGCCTCCCTGGAAGGAGAGCAGGTCTCTGTGCAGTAACAGGGGCGTCTTCCCTAAGTCCACGAGCGGAGGGATGGTCTGGACTCGCCCCTTCTTTCCAAAGACGGCGCCAAGCCACTTAGTCGTGGTGCAGGCAATGCGACCTGCCTGTAGTCAGGATCTGGGTCTCTGCCTGCATGGCTGCCTGTGCTGCTGGTGGCCTGGCAGCGTGACCCCCTGTTGTCAGGGCGTGTCACAGTATTTTCCCCTTTGTGCCTGGAAGCCGGAGAGCTTCAATACGCCGTCACCATAATGAGAACAAACCAGACCTTGTCAAGCCCCAGTCCCTTCCCTCTGTACCACTGACCGGGAGCTAGTGAGAATGCATGTACAGTTTAGAGTGAGCTACTGCGTGGGGCTGCAGAGTGGTAATGGAAGGGCTAAAGGCATGAAGCAGATTTGGGATTGGAGCACTGTGTTTCCAGCTTTGACATCAGTTTTCTGTTTTACTTCAGTGCAACTATTTTAGTAATTATTTTTTTTCTTATTAGTTCCTGTCCTTCACCTCTTGGGGAGTTTACTTACTGGATGCACTTCCTGGCCTTGTGTTTGACGCAGCAAAAGAAGATGTGGCACTGCGGACGAGCATACTGAGGAAGCTGCTTCTGGTAAGTAGGTGGAAGTAGAGAGAATAACAGTGCATTCAGCTGGAACTTCAGCACTGAGGCAAGCATGTATCTTGCTGATCTGCTTTGAAAGCTCAGGGCAAAGGCACTACCTTGTCCAGCAGCATAATCACTTCTTTTGAAGTCATTGACTCTTCAGAGGTTTGCTCCATCTGAAGCATTGTCTGCTTTTTTGCACTGCCTTTCTTTGGTATCACAGTGTCCTTGGATAGGTTGCTTCCTTATAAATGTAATGGTGTTTGCTTTGGAACAGTCAGACAAGCTTAGCTCCTGTTGGGCCAAGCTCTTGAATCTTTAAAAGTCAGCTAAGCTGTAAATTGTTCTGCGATTTCCTTGCGATAGTCTGGTTGTGCTGCCGGTCAGCACACAGAAAGAACAGGTCCCTTTTTCAGCTACACTAGCAAGTCTTTTAGCACAGCAGGGAGCTGTGGAGCAGGAGAAAATGAACGTCGGGTTTGGTGTGTGAATAGTTCTTGGGGAATGGGTAGAAGAAAGGGTTGTGTTGGGAGTAAATGTTAGGCTCTGCAAAGCTGAGAAATGTCCAGGTTTTTGCTGCGATACTGAACCTCTTTCTCTTTAGGCTAATCTATTTAGCTTGAATTCATGTGGGTAACTCTGTGCATGTTTAGCAGGTGGATGTAGCTGACTCAAGGGGAAAGCTGAGCAACCTTGGATACTGAGCTCTAATTGGTGAGTCTAGAGGTTACTACTGTTTACAAAGCTAATGTTTATAACTTGTTTGTTCTTGTATTTGTAAAATTGCATTTGTGTATTTTGTAATACTGTATTTGTAAAAACACCGTGGGAAACTACAGCCTTGGCAGAGATCATTCTCTGCACGAAAACATGGGAAATTACAGAAGCATAACAAGACAATTGACCTTGCTTATGCCTGCCAAGAATCTTCTTGTCCAGCAACAAGGCTCAGGGTATTGGGATCGCTCACTGCGTGGCCTTGGCTCTGCAAGAATTGCATGAGTGCGGACTTGTAGAAATGCTTTTTGTTGTGTTAATAAAAAAATGGAGAGGGTGAGGGTGGATGAGAGGGACTATTGATTTTGTACTTGTATGGGTTGTTTCTGTACCCCTATGATGTTTTCCTCCCTGACTGTAACTTGTTAGAATAGTTGCCTTAACTGAAAAAGGAGAGGGTGAGGCTGGATGGGAGGGACTATTGATCTTGTATGGTGCCGCGGCCAGGTGGAGGGGAGAAAACACCGATACGATGTAGGTTCACAAAATGCTCCGTTTATTGATTACAAAGCTGCTCTTAATATACTGTCTTACACGTGATCACGCATTACTTGATTGGCTGCTTCACTTTGCCCACGAGGGATACACGCTCCCCTTTACCTCTCCTGATTGGTTTCACGCCTTCGCTTCAGCTTAGCGTTACATCATGCTTCTGCAATTACTGGCATCCTGTTATTGCATTCCTGTTTTGCTGATCTTGACACTTCTTCTTCTTTTAACCTGGGGTCATAAGTTCACTTTCTCACAGCTTGCTGTAGGCCTCTTCAAGCGCCCATGCTCGACCCCCAACATCTCCCCCTCTTTTTTCAAATAAGGCGTTTGTCATCTGCTGCATGCGTTGCATAATACATTGTAACAAACAAGGTCCAAAAAACAAAATTAACAACATAATCATTATTGGTCCGCTAAACATCATGATTAAACTCCTTAACCAACTACTTATTCCTAACGATTTTAACCAAGAGTCTATAGGATTTGTTTCTACAGTAAGTTCTTTCATATTTTCTTTAAGTTCAAACAAATTCTTGTGAATAGATTCAGAATGATCAGAAAGATTCATACAACACATGCCCAGAAGCATTCTAATGCAAAGGGGATGTGAAGCAGCTGCAGAAGTAAACTGTACAGTGTTAACAGTCAAGGAGTTACACTCCCCCCCCCTTTTTTTTTTTTTTTTGATCAGACAAAAAGCCATTTATTGCAAAGCTTTAACTCCTTATATACTATTGCTTACACACACCTACAGCAATTTGGCATATCATGATTGGATACTTGTCGTGAAGACCCTTAGTGACTAACATATAATTGGTTAAACACAGGTGTGAGAACTTGACCTCGAATGCTTGCCAACAGTCCACAGTTCTCATAACTCAGTGAATTACAGCTTCTTCTTATCTTGCTTGCTTAGGCTTCCTCGGGCCTCCCATGGCCTTGCTGTATCCCTCAGAGTTATTCAGAGCTCATGTACCAAATATTCATTTTCCTGTGAGAACACTGTCTCCACATCTCCCCCTTTTTAGTTTTACGAAAAGTTTTTGACAATTTATTGTGTCTGCTCTATCACTGCTTGACTTGTGTAATATAACAACCCACTACTCTAGGTAGCATTATTTCAGTAAGATTAGTCTGATTTGAAGTCACTTGAACCTTTATAACATGTGGCATATCAGTGAATCCTACACACCATGTAACAGGTTGGAATAGTTGGGATTTAACAGATATGCTCAGTATACTTTTCCATTACCCATGGTCACACATAATAGCACAGATATTACAAAGATTTTACAAAGATTTCTACCATTGCTGTTTCTTTATGTGGTTGAGTTCTGCGGCTTGGTATGTTTTGCTGGCAGCCAGTATGGTCCTGTTGATAGCTGTACACAGCTGGGCCTACCCTTTTTCTCCTGGATGGCTCTCTGATAACAGCGGAGGCCATCCCTCACATCAAGGTCTGGCATGACATGTGTCTCCACTGCTCTACGCCTGCTGGGTTGCAGCCAGCAGCGAAGCTAAAGGTTCTTCTTGGTGGCAAACACAGAGGCCAACCCAGTCTTGCCCTTGACTGTGGTAGCAGGCATTTGGTCAATCTCTGTCCTTGCACCTTGTTGTCAATGCAGAGTTTCACCTGCTTAACCCAGTAACAAGTCACTACTACAGCAAAGCACACACAGATTTACATTAGCAGAGTAACTATCACAGAGTGCATCAGCATGTTGAAGATGCTAATGGCAGCGAGGGACTAACCAAAGAAACTTCTTACCAGTGGAGTTCTCCCACCCTCTTAATTTGTTCCATTACTTGCTTTATAACAGTACCATCATCTTAGAATCTTTCTAGCTTTTGCCTTAGTATTTTCTAGCAGCTACTGCAAATTTGCTTTCTTTAACATCTCTTTTACAAGTGACAAATCCATACAATACAACGTATAGTTTCTTATTAGCAACTGGCTAGTAAATACAGGTGGTTTTATACACAAAATCACAACCTCTAATAATAGCTACTTTACAAGCATGCATATTCAAGCTGTTAATTTTCAGTTGCCCTCAAGTGATTTTTTTTGTTGTTGTTGTTTTTTGTTGTTGTTGTTTTTTTTTTTTCAAAGTTGCTCACCCTGCTTTGCACAGCTAAAACCACCGGCCTATCGGCAACTGCGCTTTTGCATTAACCTTTTCTTGCCCGAAAGGTTAAACTGCTACCTGTTAAAACTTTTACATGAACCTGACAACAAAAAATATACAGAACACTGTCTGCCCTCATCACACACACACACAGACACACACACACACATATGGGATCCCACAAGCACACTCCACACAACTACAATATTTGAAACACAAAATCCAGACAATCATTGTTCCCACTACACAGTCCCACATACAGGACGTGGCACAAGGACCCTGTAAAGACTATCAGGAAACCAGCTCCGAGAAGCATCATCGCAGTGCAAGGTGGCAGGCTGAACCTTAGCAGGCGTCCCCGCAGAGGCTCTGCCTCCCTTACATCGCATGAGGCTTGGGCTTTTATACTGACCAAAATGCACACTCGTTCCGACACAGGTGGCCAGCCTATGTTGGAGGAAGTTGCCAGCAATATCTATAAAGGTTTCCAAGGGTAGATAGAAACATGGACATACTTATATTTACCAACTTCTAGTACTTGAGTATCACAGAGCGACTGTATCAAAGGAGTAGTATACGGGGTCCCAACTCCACGGTCTTACACATTCTGCCCGATACCCCTGATAAGAGCATACAAGAGACCTTCCCATCTCGGGTGGGAAGCACACACACCATGGGAAACTGTGCAATACATCCACATCCCCCACCCATCTCACTTCTCCCTTTACAGCTACCCATTTATCATGAGGATATGGGGGATATAAATCAGGCTTCTTTTCCGGATGAATAGGCTCCAGGTCAAAAGCACCATCCAGGTCAGCATCAGCATTATCAGGCATCAGAATCTCAGGAGCAGCAACAGCAAACTGATGAACGTGCACAGGCTCCATCTCGGGGTCAATAGGGCTCAGGTCGAAAGGATCGTCTTCATCCCCGTCCTCAGTCTTCGCTGCTGCAGCGGCAACCAGTGGAGGTTCGGGGGGGGGGGGGGGGCACGCTGATCTCCATGATCTCATTTTTTTTTTTACTTTAACATCTCTAAAACAGTTCTCCAAATGACTGACAAACTTTTCACAGCATCATTGCCTTTTGTAGCTGCATTCCACAGCTTAACTCATGCCCCATTCCACAAGGATATCTCAAATCCGGTAGACTCATAAATCTCTGGGTAACGTGTCTTCGACCATTTCAACATTAACTTTAGGTCTGTCTCTTTAAGGGTTGCTCCCTTCACCTTAGGAAGGACTGAAAACATCCATAAATCAGGGGCTTCTTCCTTAGTAATTTTCTCCCAAGTCTCGAGATTAAAAGCTTCACCGACTCCCACAATTCTTCCCCTGTCTTACGCCATTGATCTTTGGAGAATAACTGTCCCGTATTTTCTAACAACCCCCTTCGTCAGCACCAAAATAAAAAGTCCACAAGTTCCTGTCGGGGTATTGAGTACCCTGTTTTCTTCGCTACACATAGCACTCCTTCTGTCGTAGCCTTTTCTATCGCTGATACAGCGAAACCCATCCCGAACCAGACCGCAGTCTGCCTGACTCACCGGTCAGCCGTGGCCACGTAATTTGAGCTCTTTTCCTGCCTCTCTCGGGCAGCCTGCCTCTCTCGGGCAGCCGGGATCTCCACCTTCTCTCGTCCACGGTCTCTCTCTCTCCTGGTATCACGTAGGGTCACCAGAATGCCGCGGCCAGGTGGAGGGGAGAAAACACCGATACGATATAGGTTCACAAAATGCTCCGTTTATTGATTACAAAGCTGCTCTTAATATACTGTCTTACACGCGATCACGCATTACTTGATTGGCTGCTTCACTTTGCCCATGAGGGATACACGCTCCCCTTTACCTCTCCTGATTGGTTTCACACCTTCGCATCAGCTTAGCATTACATCATGCTTCTGCAATTACCGGCATCCTGTTATTGGATTCCTGTTTTGCTGATCTTGACACTTCTTCTTCTTTTAACCTGGGGTCATAAGTTCACTTTCTCACAGCTTGCTGTAGGCCTGTTCAAGCACCCATGCTCGACCCCCAACAGTATGGGTTGTTTCTGTACCACTATGATGTTTTTCTCCCAGACTGTAACTTGTTGTACTTGTTGTCTGAACTGAAAAAGGAGAGGGTAAGGGTGGATGGGACTGGCCATCGATGTTGTACTTTTATGGGTTGTTTCTGTACCCCTATGATGTTTTCCTGCCTGATTATAACTTGTTATAATTGTTGCCTTAAAAAGGGAGAGGGTGAGTGTGGATGGGATGGACTATTCATCTTGTATGGGTTGTTTCTGTACCCCTATGATGTTTTCCTTCCTGACTGTAACTTGTTATGATTGTTGTGTTAATTGAAAAAGAGGGTGAGGGTGGATGGGATGGACTATTAATCTTGTATGGATTGTTTCTGTACCACTATGATGTTTTTCTCCCTGAATATAACTTGTTATAATTGTTGTGTTAATTGAAAAAGCAGAGGGTGAGGGTGGATGGGAGGGACTATTGATCTTGTACTTGTATTGGTTGCTTCTGTACCCCTATGATTTTTTCCTCCCTGACTGTAACTTGTTGTAATTGTTGTGTTAATTGAAAAAGGAGAGGGTGAGGGTGGATGGGATGGACTATTGATCTTGTATGGGTTGATTCTGTACCCCTATGATGTTTCCCTCCCTGACTATAACTTGTTATAATTGTTGCCTTAACTGAAAACGAAGAGGGCGGGGGTGGATGGGAGGGACTATTGATCTTGTATGAGTTGTTTCTGTACCACTATAATGTTTTTCTCCCAGACTTTAACTTGTTGTACTTACTGTCTGAACTGAAAAGGGAGAGGCTGAGGGTGGATGGGACTGGCCATTGATGTTGTACTTGTATGGGTTGTTTCTGTACCCCTATGATTTTTTCCTGCCTGATTATAACTTGTTATAATTGTTGCCTTAAAAAGGGAGAGGGTGAGTGTGGATGGGATGGACTATTGATCTTGTATGGGTTGTTTCTGTACCCCTATGATGTTTTCCTCCCTGACTGTAACTTGTTATGATTGTTGTGTTAATTGAAAAAGAGGGTGAGGGTGGATGGGATGGACTATTAATCTTGTATGGATTGTTTCTGTACCACTATGATGTTTTTCTCCCTGAATATAACTTGTTATAATTGTTGTGTTAATTGAAAAAGGAGAGGGTGAGGGTGGATGGGAGGGACTATTGATCTTGTACTTGTATTGGTTGTTCCTGTACCCCTATGATTTTTTCCTCCCTGACTGTAACTTGTTGTAATTGTTGCCTTAACTGAAAAAGCAGAGGGTGGGGGTGGATGGGAGGGACTATTGATCTTGTACTTGTATGGGTTGTTTCTGTACATATAAGATGTTTCCCTCCCTGACTGTAACTTGTTATGATTGTTGTGTTAATTGAAAAAGGAGAGGGTGAGGGTGGATGGGATGGACTATTGATCTTGTATGGGTTGTTTCTGTACCCCTATGATTTTTTCCTCCCTGACTGTAACTTGTTGTAATTGTTGCCTTAACTGAAAAAGCAGAGGGTGGGGGTGGATGGGAGGGGCTATTGATCTTGTACTTGTATTGGTTGTTTCTGTACCCCTATGATTTTTTCCTCCCTGACTGTAACTTGTTGTAATTGTTGCCTTAACTGAAAAAGCAGAGGGTGGGGGTGGATGGGAGGGGCTATTAATCTTGTATGGATTGTTTCTGTACCACTATGATGTTTTCCTCCCTGACTGTAACTTGTTATGATTGTTGTGTTAATTGAAAAAGGAGAGGGTGAGGGTGGATGGGATGGACTATTGATCTTGTATGGGTTGTTTCTGTACCCCTATGATTTTTTCCTCCCTGACTGTAACTTGTTGTAATTGTTGCCTTAACTGAAAAAGCAGAGGGTGGGGGTGGATGGGAGGGGCTATTGATCTTGTACTTGTATTGGTTGTTTCTGTACCCCTATGATTTTTTCCTCCCTGACTGTAACTTGTTGTAATTGTTGCCTTAACTGAAAAAGCAGAGGGTGGGGGTGGATGGGAGGGGCTATTAATCTTGTATGGATTGTTTCTGTACCACTATGATGTTTTCCTCCCTGACTGTAACTTGTTATGATTGTTGTGTTAATTGAAAAAGGAGAGGGTGAGGGTGGATGGGATGGACTATTGATCTTGTACTTGTATTGGTTGTTTCTGTACCCCTATGATTTTTTCCTCCCTGACTGTAACTTGTTGTAATTGCTGTGTTAATTGAAAAAAGAGAGGGTGAGGGTGGATGGGATGGACTATTGATCTTGTATGGGTTGTTTCTCTACCCCTATGATGTTTTCCTCCCTGACTGTAACTTGTTATAATTGTTGCCTTAACTGAAAAAGGAGAGGGTGGGGGTGGATTGGATGGACTATTGATCTTGTATGGGTTGTTTCTGTACCCCTATGATGTTTTCCTCCCTGACTGTAACTTGTTGTAATTGTTGTGTTAATTGAAAAAGGAGAGGGTGAGGGTGGATGGGATGGAGTATTGATCTTGTACTTGTATTGGTTGTTCCTGTACCCCTATGATTTTTTCCTCCCTGACTGTAACTTGTTGTAATTGTTGCCTTAACTGAAAAAGCAGAGGGTGGGGGTGGATGGGAGGGGCTATTGATCTTGTACTTGTATGGGTTGTTTCTGTACCCCTATGATGTTTTGGCAGGTAAGTCAATTTTGCAGGTAAGTCAATTTTGCAGGTAAGTCAATGCTAGATGATAGATGATGTTAGATGAGTACATGATCGATGGTAGATGATAGATGATGACAGATGTATACATGATACATGGCAGATGATAGATGGCAGATGAGAGATGATAGATGACGGCAAGGCAAGGCAAATTAGGCGCTAGGTAGATCCGTCCCGGGTCGCCGCTAGGGCTAGGGTCGTCACTAGGGTTAGGGTACACTCTTCCTGACATTAGGGTTAGGGTACACTCTTCCTGACATTAGGGTTTGGGTGCACTCTTCCTGACATTAGGGTTAGGGTACACTCTTCCTGACATTAGGGTTTGGGTGCACTCTTCCTGACATTAGGGTTATGGTGCACTCTTTCTGAAATTAGTGTTAGGGTACAGACTTCCTGACATTAGGGTTAGGGTGCACTCTTCATGACATTAGGGTTAGGCCGCACTCTTCCAGACATTAGGATTATGCTGCACTCTTCCTGACATTCGGGTTAGGCCGCACTCTTCCTGACATTCGGGTTAGGCCGCACTCTTCCTGACATTAGGGTTAGGCTGCACTATTTTTTTCCCCCCCATGAGGGCCAGGGTACCCACTTTTCCCCACGTCAGGGGTTAGGCTGCACTCTTTTTTCCCCCCCCCATGAGGGCCAGGGTACCCACTTTTCCTCACGTCAGGGGTTAGGCTGCACTCTTTTTTTCCCCCCCCATGAGGGCCAGGGTACCCACTTTTTCCCACGTCAGGGGTTAGGCTGCACTCTTTTTTTCCCCCCCCATGAGGGCCAGGGTACCCACTTTTCCCCACGTCAGGGGTTAGGCTGCACTCTTTTTTTCCCCCCCCATGAGGGCCAGGGTACCCACTTTTCCCCACGTCAGGGGTTAGGCTGCACTCTTTTTTCCCCCCCCATGAGGGCTAGGGTACCCACTTTTCCCCACGTCAGGGGTTAGGCTGCACTCTTTCTTCTTCTTCTCCCCCCCATGAGGGCCAGGGTACCCACTTTTCCCCACGTCAGGGGTTAGGCTGCACTCTTTCTTTTTTCTTCTCCCCCCCATGAGGGCCAGGGTACCCACTTTTCCCCACGTCAGGGGTTAGGCTGCACTCTTTCTTTCTTTCTTTCTTCTCCCCCCATCATGAGGGCCAGGGTACCCACTTTTCCCCACATCAGGGGTTAGGCTGCACTCTTTCTTTCTTTCTTTCTCCCCCCCCATGAGGGCCAGGGTACCCACTTTTCCCCACGTCAGGGGTTAGGCTGCACTCTTTCTTTCTTTCTTTCTCCCCCCATCATGAGGGCCAGGGTACCCACTTTTCCCCACGTCAGGGGTTAGGCTGCACTCTTTCTTTCTTTCTTTCTCCCCCCCATCATGAGGGCCAGGGTACCCACTTTTCCCCACGTCAGGGGTTAGGCTGCACTCTTTCTTTCTTTCTTTCTTTCTCCCCCCCCATGAGGGCCAGGGTACCCACTTTTCCCCACGTCAGGGGTTAGGCTGCACTCTTTCTTTCTTTCTTTCTTTCTCCCCCCCCATGAGGGCCAGGGTACCCACTTTTCCCCACGTCAGGGGTTAGGCTGCACTCTTTCTTTCTTTCTTTCTCCCCCCCCATGAGGGCCAGGGTACCCACTTTTCCCCACGTCAGGGGTTAGGCTGCACTCTTTCTTTCTTTCTTTCTCCCCCCCCATGAGGGCCAGGGTACCCACTTTTCCCCACGTCAGGGGTTAGGCTGCACTCTTTCTTTCTTTCTTTCTCCCCCCCCATGAGGGCCAGGGTACCCACTTTTCCCCACGTCAGGGGTTAGGCTGCACTCTTTCTTTCTTTCTTTCTCCCCCCCCATGAGGGCCAGGGTACCCACTTTTCCCCACGTCAGGGGTTAGGCTGCACTCTTTCTTTCTTTCTTTCTCCCCCCCTCATGAGGGCCAGGGTACGCACTTTTCCCCACGTCAGGGGTTAGGCTGCACTCTTTCTTTCTTTCTTTCTCCCCCCCCATGAGGGCCAGGGTACCCACTTTTCCCCACGTCAGGGGTTAGGCTGCACTCTTTCTTTCTTTCTTTCTCCCCCCCCATGAGGGCCAGGGTACCCACTTTTCCCCACGTCAGGGGTTAGGCTGCACTCTTTCTTTCTTTCTTTCTTTCTCCCCCCACATGAGGGCCAGGGTACCCACTTTTCCCCACGTCAGGGGTTAGGCTGCACTCTTTCTTCATTCTTTCTTTCTCCCCCCCCATGAGGGCCAGGGTACCCACTTTTCCCCACGTCAGGGGTTAGGCTGCACTCTTTCTTTCTTTCTTTCTCCCCCCCCATGAGGGCCAGGGTACCCACTTTTCCCCACGTCAGGGGTTAGGCTGCACTCTTTCTTTCTTTCTTTCTCCCCCCCCATGAGGGCCAGGGTACCCACTTTTCCCCACGTCAGGGGTTAGGCTGCACTCTTTCTTTCTTTCTTTCTCCCCCCATCATGAGGGCCAGGGTACCCACTTTTCCCCACGTCAGGGGTTAGGCTGCACTCTTTCTTTCTTTCTTTCTCCCCCCCCATGAGGGCCAGGGTACCCACTTTTCCCCACGTCAGGGGTTAGGCTGCACTCTTTCTTTCTTTCTTTCTCCCCCCCCATGAGGGCCAGGGTACCCACTTTTCCCCACGTCAGGGGTTAGGCTGCACTCTTTCTTTCTTTCTTTCTCCCCCCCCATGAGGGCCAGGGTACCCACTTTTCCCCACGTCAGGGGTTAGGCTGCACTCTTTCTTTCTTTCTTTCTCCCCCCCCATGAGGGCCAGGGTACCCACTTTTCCCCACGTCAGGGGTTAGGCTGCACTCTTTTTTCTTTCTTTCTTTCTCCCCCCCCATGAGGGCCAGGGTACCCACTTTTCCCCACGTCAGGGGTTAGGCTGCACTCTTTCTTTCTTTCTTTCTTTCTCCCCCCCCATGAGGGCCAGGGTACCCACTTTTCCCCACGTCAGGGGTTAGGCTGCACTCTTTCTTTCTTTCTTTCTCCCCCCCCATGAGGGCCAGGGTACCCACTTTTCCCCACGTCAGGGGTTAGGCTGCACTCTTTCTTTCTTTCTTTCTCCCCCCCCATGAGGGCCAGGGTACCCACTTTTCCCCACGTCAGGGGTTAGGCTGCACTCTTTCTTTCTTTCTTTCTCCCCCCCCATGAGGGCCAGGGTACCCACTTTTCCCCACGTCAGGGGTTAGGCTGCACTCTTTCTTTCTTTCTTTCTCCCCCCCCATGAGGGCCAGGGTACCCACTTTTCCCCACGTCAGGGGTTAGGCTGCACTCTTTCTTTCTTTCTTTCTTTCTCCCCCCCCATGAGGGCCAGGGTACCCACTTTTCCCCACGTCAGGGGTTAGGCTGCACTCTTTCTTTCTTTCTTTCTTTCTCCCCCCCCATGAGGGCCAGGGTACCCACTTTTCCCCACGTCAGGGGTTAGGCTGCACTCTTTCTTTCTTTCTTTCTCCCCCCCCATGAGGGCCAGGGTACCCACTTTTCCCCACGTCAGGGGTTAGGCTGCACTCTTTCTTTCTTTCTTTCTCCCCCCCCATGAGGGCCAGGGTACCCACTTTTCCCCACGTCAGGGGTTAGGCTGCACTCTTTCTTTCTTTCTTTCTCCCCCCCCATGAGGGCCAGGGTACCCACTTTTCCCCACGTCAGGGGTTAGGCTGCACTCTTTCTTTCTTTCTTTCTCCCACCATCATGAGGGCCAGGGTACCCACTTTTCCCCACGTCAGGGGTTAGGCTGCACTCTTTCTTTCTTTCTTTCTCCCCCCATCATGAGGGCCAGGGTACCCACTTTTCCCCACGTCAGGGGTTAGGCTGCACTCTTTCTTTCTTTCTTTCTTTCTCCCCCCCCATGAGGGCCAGGGTACCCACTTTTCCCCACGTCAGGGGTTAGGCTGCACTCTTTCTTTCTTTCTTTCTCCCCCCCCATGAGGGCCAGGGTACCCACTTTTCCCCACGTCAGGGGTTAGGCTGCACTCTTTCTTTCTTTCTTTCTCCCCCCCCATGAGGGCCAGGGTACCCACTTTTCCCCACGTCAGGGGTTAGGCTGCACTCTTTCTTTCTTTCTTTCTCCCCCCCCATGAGGGCCAGGGTACCCACTTTTCCCCACGTCAGGGGTTAGGCTGCACTCTTTCTTTCTTTCTTTCTCCCCCCCCATGAGGGCCAGGGTACCCACTTTTCCCCACGTCAGGGGTTAGGCTGCACTCTTTCTTTCTTTCTTTCTTTCTCCCCCCCCATGAGGGCCAGGGTACCCACTTTTCCCCACGTCAGGGGTTAGGCTGCACTCTTTCTTTCTTTCTTTCTTTCTCCCCCCCCATGAGGGCCAGGGTACCCACTTTTCCCCACGTCAGGGGTTAGGCTGCACTCTTTCTTTCTTTCTTTCTTTCTCCCCCCCCATGAGGGCCAGGGTACCCACTTTTCCCCACGTCAGGGGTTAGTCTGCACTCTTTCTTTCTTTCTTTCTCCCCCCATCATGAGGGCCAGGGTACCCACTTTTCCCCACGTCAGGGGTTAGGCTGCACTCTTTCTTTCTTTCTTTCTCCCCCCCCATGAGGGCCAGGGTACCCACTTTTCCCCACGTCAGGGGTTAGGCTGCACTCTTTCTTTCTTTCTTTCTCCCCCCCCATGAGGGCCAGGGTACCCACTTTTCCCCACGTCAGGGGTTAGGCTGCACTCTTTCTTTCTTTCTTTCTCCCCCCCCATGAGGGCCAGGGTACCCACTTTTCCCCACGTCAGGGGTTAGGCTGCACTCTTTCTTTCTTTCTTTCTCCCCCCCCATGAGGGCCAGGGTACCCACTTTTCCCCACGTCAGGGGTTAGGCTGCACTCTTTCTTTCTTTCTTTCTCCCCCCCCATGAGGGCCAGGGTACCCACTTTTCCCCACGTCAGGGGTTAGGCTGCACTCTTTCTTTCTTTCTTTCTCCCCCCCCATGAGGGCCAGGGTACCCACTTTTCCCCACGTCAGGGGTTAGGCTGCACTCTTTCTTTCTTTCTTTCTCCCCCCCCATGAGGGCCAGGGTACCCACTTTTCCCCACGTCAGGGGTTAGGCTGCACTCTTTCTTTCTTTCTTTCTCCCCCCCCATGAGGGCCAGGGTACCCACTTTTCCCCACGTCAGGGGTTAGGCTGCACTCTTTCTTTCTTTCTTTCTTTCTCCCCCCCCATGAGGGCCAGGGTACCCACTTTTCCCCACGTCAGGGGTTAGGCTGCACTCTTTCTTTCTTTCTTTCTCCCCCCCCATGAGGGCCAGGGTACCCACTTTTCCCCACGTCAGGGGTTAGGCTGCACTCTTTCTTTCTTTCTTTCTCCCCCCCCATGAGGGCCAGGGTACCCACTTTTCCCCACGTCAGGGGTTAGGCTGCACTCTTTCTTTCTTTCTTTCTCCCCCCAGCATGAGGGCCAGGGTACCCACTTTTCCCCACGTCAGGGGTTAGGCTGCACTCTTTCTTTCTTTCTTTCTCCCCCCCCATGAGGGCCAGGGTACCCACTTTTCCCCACGTCAGGGGTTAGGCTGCACTCTTTCTTTCTTTCTTTCTCCCCCCCCATGAGGGCCAGGGTACCCACTTTTCCCCACGTCAGGGGTTAGGCTGCACTCTTTCTTTCTTTCTTTCTCCCCCCATCATGAGGGCCAGGGTACCCACTTTTCCCCACGTCAGGGGTTAGGCTGCACTCTTTCTTTCTTTCTTTCTTCTCCCCCCCCATGAGGGCCAGGGTACCCACTTTTCCCCACGTCAGGGGTTAGGCTGCACTCTTTCTTTCTTTCTTTCTCCCCCCCCATGAGGGCCAGGGTACCCACTTTTCCCCACGTCAGGGGTTAGGCTGCACTCTTTCTTTCTTTCTTTCTCCCCCCCTCATGAGGGCCAGGGTACCCACTTTTCCCCACGTCAGGGGTTAGGCTGCACTCTTTCTTTCTTTCTTTCTCCCCCCACCATGAGGGCCAGGGTACCCACTTTTCCCCACGTCAGGGGTTAGGCTGCACTCTTTCTTTCTTTCTTTCTCCCCCCCCATGAGGGCCAGGGTACCCACTTTTCCCCACGTCAGGGGTTAGGCTGCACTCTTTCTTTCTTTCTTTCTCCCCCCATCATGAGGGCCAGGGTACCCACTTTTCCCCACGTCAGGGGTTAGGCTGCACTCTTTCTTTCTTTCTTTCTCCCCCCCCATGAGGGCCAGGGTACCCACTTTTCCCCACGTCAGGGGTTAGGCTGCACTCTTTCTTTCTTTCTTTCTCCCCCCCCATGAGGGCCAGGGTACCCACTTTTCCCCACGTCAGGGGTTAGGCTGCACTCTTTCTTTCTTTCTTTCTCCCCCCCCATGAGGGCCAGGGTACCCACTTTTCCCCACGTCAGGGGTTAGGCTGCACTCTTTCTTTCTTTCTTTCTCCCCCCCCATGAGGGCCAGGGTACCCACTT
Organism: Melopsittacus undulatus; assembly: GCF_012275295.1. Classification (NCBI taxonomy): domain Eukaryota; kingdom Metazoa; phylum Chordata; class Aves; order Psittaciformes; family Psittaculidae; genus Melopsittacus; species Melopsittacus undulatus. Next base: position 45,281,495 of record NC_047535.1, read on the forward strand.
TTCCCCACGTCAGGGGTTAGGCTGCACTCTTTCTTTCTTTCTTTCTCCCCCCCCATGAGGGCCAGGGTACCCACTTTTCCCCACGTCAGGGGTTAGGCTGCACTCTTTCTTTCTTTCTTTCTCCCCCCCCATGAGGGCCAGGGTACCCACTTTTCCCCACGTCAGGGGTTAGGCTGCACTCTTTCTTTCTTTCTTTCTCCCCCCATCATGAGGGCCAGGGTACCCACTTTTCCCCACGTCAGGGGTTAGGCTGCACTCTTTCTTTCTTTCTTTCTCCCCCCATCATGAGGGCCAGGGTACCCACTTTTCCCCACGTCAGGGGTTAGGCTGCACTCTTTCTTTCTTTCTTTCTTTCTCCCCCCATCATGAGGGCCAGGGTACCCACTTTTCCCCACGTCAGGGGTTAGGCTGCACTCTTTCTTTCTTTCTTTCTCCCCCCCTCATGAGGGCCAGGGTACCCACTTTTCCCCACGTCAGGGGTTAGGCTGCACTCTTTCTTTCTTTCTTTCTCCCCCCATCATGAGGGCCAGGGTACCCACTTTTCCCCACGTCAGGGGTTAGGCTGCACTCTTTCTTTCTTTCTTTCTTTCTCCCCCCCCATGAGGGCCAGGGTACCCACTTTTCCCCACGTCAGGGGTTAGGCTGCACTCTTTCTTTCTTTCTTTCTCCCCCCCCATGAGGGCCAGGGTACCCACTTTTCCCCACGTCAGGGGTTAGGCTGCACTCTTTCTTTCTTTCTTTCTTTCTCCCCCCCCCTGAGGGCCAGGGTACCCACTTTTCCCCACGTCAGGGGTTAGGCTGCACTCTTTCTTTCTTTCTTTCTCCCCCCCCATGAGGGCCAGGGTACCCACTTTTCCCCACGTCAGGGGTTAGGCTGCACTCTTCTTCTTTCTTTCTTTCTCCCCCCATCATGAGGGCCAGGGTACCCACTTTTCCCCACGTCAGGGGTTAGGCTGCACTCTTTCTTTCTTTCTTTCTCCCCCCATCATGAGGGCCAGGGTACCCACTTTTCCCCACGTCAGGGGTTAGGCTGCACTCTTTCTTTCTTTCTTTCTCCCCCCCCATGAGGGCCAGGGTACCCACTTTTCCCCACGTCAGGGGTTAGGCTGCACTCTTTCTTTCTTTCTTTCTCCCCCCCCATGAGGGCCAGGGTACCCACTTTTCCCCACGTCAGGGGTTAGGCTGCACTCTTTCTTTCTTTCTTTCTCCCCCCATCATGAGGGCCAGGGTACCCACTTTTCCCCACGTCAGGGGTTAGGCTGCACTCTTTCTTTCTTTCTTTCTTTCTCCCCCCCCATGAGGGCCAGGGTACCCACTTTTCCCCACGTCAGGGGTTAGGCTGCACTCTTTCTTTCTTTCTTTCTCCCCCCCCATGAGGGCCAGGGTACCCACTTTTCCCCACGTCAGGGGTTAGGCTGCACTCTTTCTTTCTTTCTTTCTCCCCCCCCATGAGGGCCAGGGTACCCACGTTTCCCCACGTCAGGGGTTAGGCTGCACTCTTTCTTTCTTTCTTTCTCCCCCCATCATGAGGGCCAGGGTACCCACTTTTCCCCACGTCAGGGGTTAGGCTGCACTCTTTCTTTCTTTCTTTCTCCCCCCCCATGAGGGCCAGGGTACCCACTTTTCCCCACGTCAGGGGTTAGGCTGCACTCTTTCTTTCTTTCTTTCTTCTCCCCCCCCATGAGGGCCAGGGTACCCACTTTTCCCCACGTCAGGGGTTAGGCTGCACTCTTTCTTTCTTTCTTTCTCCCCCCAACATGAGGGCCCGGGTACCCACTTTTCCCCACGTCCGGGGTTAGGCTGCACTCTTTCTTTCTTTCTTTCTCCCCCCCCATGAGGGCCAGGGTACCCACTTTTCCCCACGTCAGGGGTTAGGCTGCACTCTTTCTTTCTTTCTTTCTTTCTCCCCCCATCATGAGGGCCAGGGTACCCACTTTTCCCCACGTCAGGGGTTAGGCTGCACTCTTTCTTTCTTTCTTTCTTCCCCCCCCATCATGAGGGCCAGGGTACCCACTTTTCCCCACGTCAGGGGTTAGGCTGCACTCTTTCTTTCTTTCTTTCTCCCCCCCATCATGAGGGCCAGGGTACCCACTTTTCCCCACGTCAGGGGTTAGGCTGCACTCTTTCTTTCTTTCTTTCTCCCCCCATCATGAGGGCCAGGGTACCCACTTTTCCCCACGTCAGGGGTTAGGCTGCACTCTTTCTTTCTTTCTTTCTCCCCCCCTCATGAGGGCCAGGGTACCCACTTTTCCCCACGTCAGGGGTTAGGCTGCACTCTTTCTTTCTTTCTTTCTCCCCCCCTCATGAGGGCCAGGGTACCCACTTTTCCCCACGTCAGGGGTTAGGCTGCACTCTTTCTTTCTTTCTTTCTCCCCCCATCATGAGGGCCAGTGTACCCACTTTTCCCCACGTCAGGGGTTAGGCTGCACTCTTTCTTTCTTTCTTTCTCCCCCCATCATGAGGGCCAGGGTACCCACTTTTCCCCACGTCAGGGGTTAGGCTGCAGTCTTTCTTTCTTCTTTCTTTCTCCCCCCCCATGAGGGCCAGGGTACCCACTTTTCCCCACGTCAGGGGTTAGGCTGCACTCTTTCTTTCTTTCTTTCTCCCCCCCCATGAGGGCCAGGGTACCCACTTTTCCCCACGTCAGGGGTTAGGCTGCACTCTTTCTTTCTTTCTTTCTCCCCCCCCATGAGGGCCAGGGTACCCACTTTTCCCCACGTCAGGGGTTAGGCTGCACTCTTTCTTTCTTTCTTTCTCCCCCCCCATGAGGGCCAGGGTACCCACTTTTCCCCACGTCAGGGGTTAGGCTGCACTCTTTCTTTCTTTCTTTCTCCCCCCCCATGAGGGCCAGGGTACCCACTTTTCCCCACGTCAGGGGTTAGGCTGCACTCTTTCTTTCTTTCTTTCTCCCCCCCCATGAGGGCCAGGGTACCCACTTTTCCCCACGTCAGGGGTTAGGCTGCACTCTTTCTTTCTTTCTTTCTCCCCCCATCATGAGGGCCAGGGTACCCACTTTTCCCCACGTCAGGGGTTAGGCTGCACTCTTTCTTTCTTTCTTTCTCCCCCCCCATGAGGGCCAGGGTACCCACTTTTCCCCACGTCAGGGGTTAGGCTGCACTCTTTCTTTCTTTCTTTCTCCCCCCCCATGAGGGCCAGGGTACCCACTTTTCCCCACGTCAGGGGTTAGGCTGCACTCTTTCTTTCTTTCTTTCTCCCCCCCTCATGAGGGCCAGGGTACCCACTTTTCCCCACGTCAGGGGTTAGTCTGCACTCTTTCTTTCTTTCTTTCTCCCCCCCTCATGAGGGCCAGGGTACCCACTTTTCCCCACGTCAGGGGTTAGGCTGCACTCTTTCTTTCTTTCTTTCTCCCCCCCCATGAGGGCCAGGGTACCCACTTTTCCCCACGTCAGGGGTTAGGCTGCACTCTTTCTTTCTTTCTTTCTCCCCCCCCATGAGGGCCAGGGTACCCACTTTTCCCCACGTCAGGGGTTAGGCTGCACTCTTTCTTTCTTTCTTTCTCCCCCCCCATGAGGGCCAGGGTACCCACTTTTCCCCACGTCAGGGGTTAGGCTGCACTCTTTCTTTCTTTCTTTCTCCCCCCCCATGAGGGCCAGGGTACCCACTTTTCCCCACGTCAGGGGTTAGGCTGCACTCTTTCTTTCTTTCTTTCTCCCCCCATCATGAGGGCCAGGGTACCCACTTTTCCCCACGTCAGGGGTTAGGCTGCACTCTTTCTTTCTTTCTTTCTCCCCCCCCCATGAGGGCCAGGGTACCCACTTTTCCCCACGTCAGGGGTTAGGCTGCACTCTTTCTTTCTTTCTTTCTCCCCCCCTCATGAGGGCCAGGGTACCCACTTTTCCCCACGTCAGGGGTTAGGCTGCACTCTTTCTTTCTTTCTTTCTCCCCCCCCATGAGGGCCAGGGTACCCACTTTTCCCCACGTCAGGGGTTAGGCTGCACTCTTTCTTTCTTTCTTTCTCCCCCCCCATGAGGGCCAGGGTACCCACTTTTCCCCACGTCAGGGGTTAGGCTGCACTCTTTCTTTCTTTCTTTCTCCCCCCATCATGAGGGCCAGGGTACCCACTTTTCCCCACGTCAGGGGTTAGGCTGCACTCTTTCTTTCTTTCTTTCTCCCCCCATCATGAGGGCCAGGGTACCCACTTTTCCCCACGTCAGGGGTTAGGCTGCACTCTTTCTTTCTTTCTTTCTCCCCCCATCATGAGGGCCAGGGTACCCACTTTTCCCCACGTCAGGGGTTAGGCTGCACTCTTTCTTTCTTTCTTTCTCCCCCCATCATGAGGGCCAGGGTACCCACTTTTCCCCACGTCAGGGGTTAGGCTGCACTCTTTCTTTCTTTCTTTCTCCCCCCCCATGAGGGCCAGGGTACCCACTTTTCCCCACGTCAGGGGTTAGGCTGCACTCTTTCTTTCTTTCTTTCTCCCCCCCCATGAGGGCCAGGGTACCCACTTTTCCCCACGTCAGGGGTTAGGCTGCACTCTTTCTTTCTTTCTTTCTCCCCCCCCATGAGGGACAGGGTACCCACTTTTCCCCACGTCAGGGGTTAGGCTGCACTCTTTCTTTCTTTCTTTCTCCCCCCATCATGAGGGCCAGGGTACCCACTTTTCCCCACGTCAGGGGTTAGGCTGCACTCTTTCTTTCTTTCTTTCTCCCCCCATCATGAGGGCCAGGGTACCCACTTTTCCCCACGTCAGGGGTTAGGCTGCACTCTTTCTTTCTTTCTTCCTTCTCCCCCCATCATGAGGGCCAGGGTACCCACTTTTCCCCACGTCAGGGGTTAGGCTGCACTCTTTCTTTCTTTCTTTCTCCCCCCCCATGAGGGCCAGGGTACCCACTTTTCCCCACGTCAGGGGTTAGGCTGCACTCTTTCTTTCTTTCTTTCTCCCCCCCCATGAGGGCCAGGGTACCCACTTTTCCCCACGTCAGGGGTTAGGCTGCACTCTTTCTTTCTTTCTTTCTCCCCCCCCATGAGGGCCAGGGTACCCACTTTTCCCCACGTCAGGGGTTAGGCTGCACTCTTTCTTTCTTTCTTTCTCCCCCCCCATGAGGGCCAGGGTACCCACTTTTCCCCACGTCAGGGGTTAGGCTGCACTCTTTCTTTCTTTCTTTCTCCCCCCCCATGAGGGCCAGGGTACCCACTTTTCCCCACGTCAGGGGTTAGGCTGCACTCTTTCTTTCTTTCTTTCTCCCCCCCCATGAGGGCCAGGGTACCCACTTTTCCCCACGTCAGGGGTTAGGCTGCACTCTTTCTTTCTTTCTTTCTCCCCCCATCATGAGGGCCAGGGTACCCACTTTTCCCCACGTCAGGGGTTAGGCTGCACTCTTTCTTTCTTTCTTTCTCCCCCCCCATGAGGGCCAGGGTACCCACTTTTCCCCACGTCAGGGGTTAGGCTGCACTCTTTCTTTCTTTCTTTCTCCCCCCCCATGAGGGCCAGGGTACCCACTTTTCCCCACGTCAGGGGTTAGGCTGCACTCTTTCTTTCTTTCTTTCTCCCCCCCCATGAGGGCCAGGGTACCCACTTTTCCCCACGTCAGGGGTTAGGCTGCACTCTTTCTTTCTTTCTTTCTCCCCCCCCATGAGGGCCAGGGTACCCACTTTTCCCCACGTCAGGGGTTAGGCTGCACTCTTTCTTTCTTTCTTTCTCCCCCCCATGAGGGCCAGGGTACCCACTTTTCCCCACGTCAGGGGTTAGGCTGCACTCTTTCTTTCTTTCTTTCTCCCCCCATCATGAGGGCCAGGGTACCCACTTTTCCCCACGTCAGGGGTTAGGCTGCACTCTTTCTTTCTTTCTTTCTCCCCCCCCATGAGGGCCAGGGTACCCACTTTTCCCCACGTCAGGGGTTAGGCTGCACTCTTTCTTTCTTTCTTTCTCCCCCCATCATGAGGGCCAGGGTACCCACTTTTCCCCACGTCAGGGGTTAGGCTGCACTCTTTCTTTCTTTCTTTCTCCCCCCCTCATGAGGGCCAGGGTACCCACTTTTCCCCACGTCAGGGGTTAGGCTGCACTCTTTCTTTCTTTCTTTCTTCTCCCCCCCATGAGGGCCAGGGTACCCACTTTTCCCCACGTCAGGGGTTAGGCTGCACTCTTTCTTTCTTTCTTTCTCCCCCCCCATGAGGGCCAGGGTACCCACTTTTCCCCACGTCAGGGGTTAGGCTGCACTCTTTCTTTCTTTCTTTCTCCCCCCCCATGAGGGCCAGGGTACCCACTTTTCCCCACGTCAGGGGTTAGGCTGCACTCTTTCTTTCTTTCTTTCTCCCCCCATCATGAGGGCCAGGGTACCCACTTTTCCCCACGTCAGGGGTTAGGCTGCACTCTTTCTTTCTTTCTTTCTCCCCCCCCATGAGGGCCAGGGTACCCACTTTTCCCCACGTCAGGGGTTAGGCTGCACTCTTTCTTTCTTTCTTTCTCCCCCCATCATGAGGGCCAGGGTACCCACTTTTCCCCACGTCAGGGGTTAGGCTGCACTCTTTCTTTCTTTCTTTCTCCCCCCCCATGAGGGCCAGGGTACCCACTTTTCCCCACGTCAGGGGTTAGGCTGCACTCTTTCTTTCTTTCTTTCTCCCCCCATCATGAGGGCCAGGGTACCCACTTTTCCCCACGTCAGGGGTTAGGCTGCACTCTTTCTTTCTTTCTTTCTCCCCCCATCATGAGGGCCAGGGTACCCACTTTTCCCCACGTCAGGGGTTAGGCTGCACTCTTTCTTTCTTTCTTTCTCCCCCCCCATGAGGGCCAGGGTACCCACTTTTCCCCACGTCAGGGGTTAGGCTGCACTCTTTCTTTCTTTCTTTCTCCCCCCATCATGAGGGCCAGGGTACCCACTTTTCCCCACGTCAGGGGTTAGGCTGCACTCTTTCTTTCTTTCTTTCTCCCCCCCCATGAGGGCCAGGGTACCCACTTTTCCCCACGTCAGGGGTTAGGCTGCACTCTTTCTTTCTTTCTTTCTCCCCCCATCATGAGGGCCAGGGTACCCACTTTTCCCCACGTCAGGGGTTAGGCTGCACTCTTTCTTTCTTTCTTTCTCCCCCCATCATGAGGGCCAGGGTACCCACTTTTCCCCACGTCAGGGGTTAGGCTGCACTCTTTCTTTCTTTCTTTCTCCCCCCCCATGAGGGCCAGGGTACCCACTTTTCCCCACGTCAGGGGTTAGGCTGCACTCTTTCTTTCTTTCTTTCTCCCCCCCCATGAGGGCCAGGGTACCCACTTTTCCCCACGTCAGGGGTTAGGCTGCACTCTTTCTTTCTTTCTTTCTCCCCCCCCATGAGGGCCAGGGTACCCACTTTTCCCCACGTCAGGGGTTAGGCTGCACTCTTTCTTTCTTTCTTTCTCCCCCCATCATGAGGGCCAGGGTACCCACTTTTCCCCACGTCAGGGGTTAGGCTGCACTCTTTCTTTCTTTCTTTCTCCCCCCCCATGAGGGCCAGGGTACCCACTTTTCCCCACGTCAGGGGTTAGGCTGCACTCTTTCTTTCTTTCTTTCTCCCCCCATCATGAGGGCCAGGGTACCCACTTTTCCCCACGTCAGGGGTTAGGCTGCACTCTTTCTTTCTTTCTTTCTTCTCCCCCCCCATGAGGGCCAGGGTACCCACTTTTCCCCACGTCAGGGGTTAGGCTGCACTCTTTCTTTCTTTCTTTCTCCCCCCCTCATGAGGGCCAGGGTACCCACTTTTCCCCACGTCAGGGGTTAGGCTGCACTCTTTCTTTCTTTCTTTCTCCCCCCATCATGAGGGCCAGGGTACCCACTTTTCCCCACGTCAGGGGTTAGGCTGCACTCTTTCTTTCTTTCTTTCTCCCCCCCCATGAGGGCCAGGGTACCCACTTTTCCCCACGTCAGGGGTTAGGCTGCACTCTTTCTTTCTTTCTTTCTCCCCCCCCATGAGGGCCAGGGTACCCACTTTTCCCCACGTCAGGGGTTAGGCTGCACTCTTTCTTTCTTTCTTTCTCCCCCCCCATGAGGGCCAGGGTACCCACTTTTCCCCACGTCAGGGGTTAGGCTGCACTCTTTCTTTCTTTCTTTCTCCCCCCATCATGAGGGCCAGGGTACCCACTTTTCCCCACGTCAGGGGTTAGGCTGCACTCTTTCTTTCTTTCTTTCTCCCCCCCCATGAGGGCCAGGGTACCCACTTTTCCCCACGTCAGGGGTTAGGCTGCACTCTTTCTTTCTTTCTTTCTCCCCCCCCATGAGGGCCAGGGTACCCACTTTTCCCCACGTCAGGGGTTAGGCTGCACTCTTTCTTTCTTTCTTTCTCCCCCCCCATGAGGGCCAGGGTACCCACTTTTCCCCACGTCAGGGGTTAGGCTGCACTCTTTCTTTCTTTCTTTCTCCCCCCATCATGAGGGCCAGGGTACCCACTTTTCCCCACGTCAGGGGTTAGGCTGCACTCTTTCTTTCTTTCTTTCTCCCCCCCTCATGAGGGCCAGGGTACCCACTTTTCCCCACGTCAGGGGTTAGGCTGCACTCTTTCTTTCTTTCTTTCTCCCCCCATCATGAGGGCCAGGGTACCCACTTTTCCCCACGTCAGGGGTTAGGCTGCACTCTTTCTTTCTTTCTTTCTCCCCCCCCATGAGGGCCAGGGTACCCACTTTTCCCCACGTCAGGGGTTAGGCTGCACTCTTTCTTTCTTTCTTTCTCCCCCCATCATGAGGGCCAGGGTACCCACTTTTCCCCACGTCAGGGGTTAGGCTGCACTCTTTCTTTCTTTCTTTCTCCCCCCATCATGAGGGCCAGGGTACCCACTTTTCCCCACGTCAGGGGTTAGGCTGCACTCTTTCTTTCTTTCTTTCTCCCCCCCCATGAGGGCCAGGGTACCCACTTTTCCCCACGTCAGGGGTTAGGCTGCACTCTTTCTTTCTTTCTTTCTCCCCCCCCATGAGGGCCAGGGTACCCACTTTTCCCCACGTCAGGGGTTAGGCTGCACTCTTTCTTTCTTTCTTTCTCCCCCCCCATGAGGGCCAGGGTACCCACTTTTCCCCACGTCAGGGGTTAGGCTGCACTCTTTCTTTCTTTCTTTCTCCCCCCCCATGAGGGCCAGGGTACCCACTTTTCCCCACGTCAGGGGTTAGGCTGCACTCTTTCTTTCTTTCTTTCTCCCCCCATCATGAGGGCCAGGGTACCCACTTTTCCCCACGTCAGGGGTTAGGCTGCACTCTTTCTTTCTTTCTTTCTCCCCCCCCATGAGGGCCAGGGTACCCACTTTTCCCCACGTCAGGGGTTAGGCTGCACTCTTTCTTTCTTTCTTTCTCCCCCCATCATGAGGGCCAGGGTACCCACTTTTCCCCACGTCAGGGGTTAGGCTGCACTCTTTCTTTCTTTCTTTCTCCCCCCCCATGAGGGCCAGGGTACCCACTTTTCCCCACGTCAGGGGTTAGGCTGCACTCTTTCTTTCTTTCTTTCTCCCCCCCCATGAGGGCCAGGGTACCCACTTTTCCCCACGTCAGGGGTTAGGCTGCACTCTTTCTTTCTTTCTTTCTCCCCCCCCATGAGGGCCAGGGTACCCACTTTTCCCCACGTCAGGGGTTAGGCTGCACTCTTTCTTTCTTTCTTTCTCCCCCCATCATGAGGGCCAGGGTACCCACTTTTCCCCACGTCAGGGGTTAGGCTGCACTCTTTCTTTCTTTCTTTCTCCCCCCATCATGAGGGCCAGGGTACCCACTTTTCCCCACGTCAGGGGTTAGGCTGCACTCTTTCTTTCTTTCTTTCTCCCCCCATCATGAGGGCCAGGGTACCCACTTTTCCCCACGTCAGGGGTTAGGCTGCACTCTTTCTTTCTTTCTTTCTCCCCCCATCATGAGGGCCAGGGTACCCACTTTTCCCCACGTCAGGGGTTAGGCTGCACTCTTTCTTTCTTTCTTTCTCCCCCCCATCATGAGGGCCAGGGTACCCACTTTTCCCCACGTCAGGGGTTAGGCTGCACTCTTTCTTTCTTTCTTTCTCCCCCCCCATGAGGGCCAGGGTACCCACTTTTCCCCACGTCAGGGGTTAGGCTGCACTCTTTCTTTCTTTCTTTCTTCTCCCCCCATCATGAGGGCCAGGGTACCCACTTTTCCCCACGTCAGGGGTTAGGCTGCACTCTTTCTTTCTTTCTTTCTCCCCCCATCATGAGGGCCAGGGTACCCACTTTTCCCCACGTCAGGGGTTAGGCTGCACTCTTTCTTTCTTTCTTTCTCCCCCCCCATGAGGGCCAGGGTACCCACTTTTCCCCACGTCAGGGGTTAGGCTGCACTCTTTCTTTCTTTCTTTCTCCCCCCCCATGAGGGCCAGGGTACCCACTTTTCCCCACGTCAGGGGTTAGGCTGCACTCTTTCTTTCTTTCTTTCTCCCCCCCCATGAGGGCCAGGGTACCCACTTTTCCCCACGTCAGGGGTTAGGCTGCACTCTTTCTTTCTTTCTTTCTCCCCCCATCATGAGGGCCAGGGTACCCACTTTTCCCCACGTCAGGGGTTAGGCTGCACTCTTTCTTTCTTTCTTTCTCCCCCCCCATGAGGGCCAGGGTACCCACTTTTCCCCACGTCAGGGGTTAGGCTGCACTCTTTCTTTCTTTCTTTCTCCCCCCCATCATGAGGGCCAGGGTACCCACTTTTCCCCACGTCAGGGGTTAGGCTGCACTCTTTCTTTCTTTCTTTCTCCCCCCCCATGAGGGCCAGGGTACCCACTTTTCCCCACGTCAGGGGTTAGGCTGCACTCTTTCTTTCTTTCTTTCTCCCCCCCCATGAGGGCCAGGGTACCCACTTTTCCCCACGTCAGGGGTTAGGCTGCACTCTTTCTTTCTTTCTTTCTCCCCCCCCATGAGGGCCAGGGTACCCACTTTTCCCCACGTCAGGGGTTAGGCTGCACTCTTTCTTTCTTTCTTTCTCCCCCCATCATGAGGGCCAGGGTACCCACTTTTCCCCACGTCAGGGGTTAGGCTGCACTCTTTCTTTCTTTCTTTCTCCCCCCCCATGAGGGCCAGGGTACCCACTTTTCCCCACGTCAGGGGTTAGGCTGCACTCTTTCTTTCTTTCTTTCTCCCCCCATCATGAGGGCCAGGGTACCCACTTTTCCCCACGTCAGGGGTTAGGCTGCACTCTTTCTTTCTTTCTTTCTCCCCCCCCATGAGGGCCAGGGTACCCACTTTTCCCCACGTCAGGGGTTAGGCTGCACTCTTTCTTTCTTTCTTTCTCCCCCCATCATGAGGGCCAGGGTACCCACTTTTCCCCACGTCAGGGGTTAGGCTGCACTCTTTCTTTCTTTCTTTCTCCCCCCCTCATGAGGGCCAGGGTACCCACTTTTCCCCACGTCAGGGGTTAGGCTGCACTCTTTCTTTCTTTCTTTCTCCCCCCCCATGAGGGCCAGGGTACCCACTTTTCCCCACGTCAGGGGTTAGGCTGCACTCTTTCTTTCTTTCTTTCTCCCCCCCCATTAGGGCCAGGGTACCCACTTTTCCCCACGTCAGGGGTTAGGCTGCACTCTTTCTTTCTTTCTTTCTCCCCCCATCATGAGGGCCAGGGTACCCACTTTTCCCCACGTCAGGGGTTAGGCTGCACTCTTTCTTTCTTTCTTTCTCCCCCCATCATGAGGGCCAGGGTACCCACTTTTCCCCACGTCAGGGGTTAGGCTGCACTCTTTCTTTCTTTCTTTCTCCCCCCCCATGAGGGCCAGGGTACCCACTTTTCCCCACGTCAGGGGTTAGGCTGCACTCTTTCTTTCTTTCTTTCTCCCCCCCCATGAGGGCCAGGGTACCCACTTTTCCCCACGTCAGGGGTTAGGCTGCACTCTTTCTTTCTTTCTTTCTCCCCCCCTCATGAGGGCCAGGGTACCCACTTTTCCCCACGTCAGGGGTTAGGCTGCACTCTTTCTTTCTTTCTTTCTCCCCCCATCATGAGGGCCCGGGTACCCACTTTTCCCCACGTCAGGGGTTAGGCTGCACTCTTTCTTTCTTTCTTTCTCCCCCCCCATGAGGGCCAGGGTACCCACTTTTCCCCACGTCAGGGGTTAGGCTGCACTCTTTCTTTCTTTCTTTCTCCCCCCCCATGAGGGCCAGGGTACCCACTTTTCCCCACGTCAGGGGTTAGGCTGCACTCTTTCTTTCTTTCTTTCTCCCCCCATCATGAGGGCCAGGGTACCCACTTTTCCCCACGTCAGGGGTTAGGCTGCACTCTTTCTTTCTTTCTTTCTCCCCCCATCATGAGGGCCAGGGTACCCACTTTTCCCCACGTCAGGGGTTAGGCTGCACTCTTTCTTTCTTTCTTTCTCCCCCCCCATGAGGGCCAGGGTACCCACTTTTCCCCACGTCAGGGGTTAGGCTGCACTCTTTCTTTCTTTCTTTCTCCCCCCCCATGAGGGCCAGGGTACCCACTTTTCCCCACGTCAGGGGTTAGGCTGCACTCTTTCTTTCTTTCTTTCTCCCCCCATCATGAGGGCCAGGGTACCCACTTTTCCCCACGTCAGGGGTTAGGCTGCACTCTTTCTTTCTTTCTTTCTCCCCCCCATCATGAGGGCCAGGGTACCCACTTTTCCCCACGTCAGGGGTTAGGCTGCACTCTTTCTTTCTTTCTTTCTCCCCCCCATCATGAGGGCCAGGGTACCCACTTTTCCCCACGTCAGGGGTTAGGCTGCACTCTTTCTTTCTTTCTTTCTCCCCCCCCATGAGGGCCAGGGTACCCACTTTTCCCCACGTCAGGGGTTAGGCTGCACTCTTTCTTTCTTTCTTTCTCCCCCCCCATGAGGGCCAGGGTACCCACTTTTCCCCACGTCAGGGGTTAGGCTGCACTCTTTCTTTCTTTCTTTCTCCCCCCATCATGAGGGCCAGGGTACCCACTTTTCCCCACGTCAGGGGTTAGGCTGCACTCTTTCTTTCTTTCTTTCTCCCCCCCATCATGAGGGCCAGGGTACCCACTTTTCCCCACGTCAGGGGTTAGGCTGCACTCTTTCTTTCTTTCTTTCTCCCCCCATCATGAGGGCCAGGGTACCCACTTTTCCCCACGTCAGGGGTTAGGCTGCACTCTTTCTTTCTTTCTTTCTCCCCCCCCATGAGGGCCAGGGTACCCACTTTTCCCCACGTCAGGGGTTAGGCTGCACTCTTTCTTTCTTTCTTTCTCCCCCCATCATGAGGGCCAGGGTACCCACTTTTCCCCACGTCAGGGGTTAGGCTGCACTCTTTCTTTCTTTCTTTCTCCCCCCCCATGAGGGCCAGGGTACCCACTTTTCCCCACGTCAGGGGTTAGGCTGCACTCTTTCTTTCTTTCTTTCTCCCCCCATCATGAGGGCCAGGGTACCCACTTTTCCCCACGTCAGGGGTTAGGCTGCACTCTTTCTTTCTTTCTTTCTCCCCCCCCATGAGGGCCAGGGTACCCACTTTTCCCCACGTCAGGGGTTAGGCTGCACTCTTTCTTTCTTTCTTTCTCCCCCCATCATGAGGGCCAGGGTACCCACTTTTCCCCACGTCAGGGGTTAGGCTGCACTCTTTCTTTCTTTCTTTCTCCCCCCCCATGAGGGCCAGGGTACCCACTTTTCCCCACGTCAGGGGTTAGGCTGCACTCTTTCTTTCTTTCTTTCTCCCCCCATCATGAGGGCCAGGGTACCCACTTTTCCCCACGTCAGGGGTTAGGCTGCACTCTTTCTTTCTTTCTTTCTCCCCCCATCATGAGGGCCAGGGTACCCACTTTTCCCCACGTCAGGGGTTAGGCTGCACTCTTTCTTTCTTTCTTTCTCCCCCCATCATGAGGGCCAGGGTACCCACTTTTCCCCACGTCAGGGGTTAGGCTGCACTCTTTCTTTCTTTCTTTCTCCCCCCATCATGAGGGCCAGGGTACCCACTTTTCCCCACGTCAGGGGTTAGGCTGCACTCTTTCTTTCTTTCTTTCTCCCCCCATCATGAGGGCCAGGGTACCCACTTTTCCCCACGTCAGGGGTTAGGCTGCACTCTTTCTTTCTTTCTTTCTCCCCCCATCATGAGGGCCAGGGTACCCACTTTTCCCCACGTCAGGGGTTAGGCTGCACTCTTTCTTTCTTTCTTTCTCCCCCCCATCATGAGGGCCAGGGTACCCACTTTTCCCCACGTCAGGGGTTAGGCTGCACTCTTTCTTTCTTTCTTTCTCCCCCCCTCCTGAGGGCCAGGGTACCCACTTTTCCCCACGTCAGGGGTTAGGCTGCACTCTTTCTTTCTTTCTTTCTTCCCCCCCCATGAGGGCCAGGGTACCCACTTTTCCCCACGTCAGGGGTTAGGCTGCACTCTTTCTTTCTTTCTTTCTCCCCCCCCATGAGGGCCAGGGTACCCACTTTTCCCCACGTCAGGGGTTAGGCTGCACTCTTTCTTTCTTTCTTTCTCCCCCCATCATGAGGGCCAGGGTACCCACTTTTCCCCACGTCAGGGGTTAGGCTGCACTCTTTCTTTCTTTCTTTCTCCCCCCATCATGAGGGCCAGGGTACCCACTATTCCCCACGTCAGGGGTTAGGCTGCACTCTTTCTTTCTTTCTTTCTCCCCCCCATCATGAGGGCCAGGGTACCCACTTTTCCCCACGTCAGGGGTTAGGCTGCACTCTTTCTTTCTTTCTTTCTCCCCCCATCATGAGGGCCAGGGTACCCACTTTTCCCCACGTCAGGGGTTAGGCTGCACTCTTTCTTTCTTTCTTTCTCCCCCCCATCATGAGGGCCAGGGTACCCACTTTTCCCCACGTCAGGGGTTAGGCTGCACTCTTTCTTTCTTTCTTTCTCCCCCCATCATGAGGGCCAGGGTACCCACTTTTCCCCACGTCAGGGGTTAGGCTGCACTCTTTCTTTCTTTCTTTCTCCCCCCATCATGAGGGCCAGGGTACCCACTTTTCCCCACGTCAGGGGTTAGGCTGCACTCTTTCTTTCTTTCTTTCTCCCCCCAATCATGAGGGCCAGGGTACCCACTTTTCCCCACGTCAGGGGTTAGGCTGCACTCTTTCTTTCTTTCTTTCTCCCCCCATCATGAGGGCCAGGGTACCCACTTTTCCCCACGTCAGGGGTTAGGCTGCACTCTTTCTTTCTTTCTTTCTCCCCCCATCATGAGGGCCAGGGTACCCACTTTTCCCCACGTCAGGGGTTAGGCTGCACTCTTTCTTTCTTTCTTTCTCCCCCCATCATGAGGGCCAGGGTACCCACTTTTCCCCACGTCAGGGGTTAGGCTGCACTCTTTCTTTCTTTCTTTCTCCCCCCATCATGAGGGCCAGGGTACCCACTTTTCCCCACGTCAGGGGTTAGGCTGCACTCTTTCTTTCTTTCTTTCTCCCCCCATCATGAGGGCCAGGGTACCCACTTTTCCCCACGTCAGGGGTTAGGCTGCACTCTTTCTTTCTTTCTTTCTCCCCCCATCATGAGGGCCAGGGTACCCACTTTTCCCCACGTCAGGGGTTAGGCTGCACTCTTTCTTTCTTTCTTTCTCCCCCCATCATGAGGGCCAGGGTACCCACTTTTCCCCACGTCAGGGGTTAGGCTGCACTCTTTCTTTCTTTCTTTCTCCCCCCCCATGAGGGCCAGGGTACCCACTTTTCCCCACGTCAGGGGTTAGGCTGCACTCTTTCTTTCTTTCTTTCTCCCCCCCCATGAGGGCCAGGGTACCCACTTTTCCCCACGTCAGGGGTTAGGCTGCACTCTTTCTTTCTTTCTTTCTCCCCCCCCATGAGGGCCAGGGTACCCACTTTTCCCCACGTCAGGGGTTAGGCTGCACTCTTTCTTTCTTTCTTTCTCCCCCCATCATGAGGGCCAGGGTACCCACTTTTCCCCACGTCAGGGGTTAGGCTGCACTCTTTCTTTCTTTCTTTCTCCCCCCATCATGAGGGCCAGGGTACCCACTTTTCCCCACGTCAGGGGTTAGGCTGCACTCTTTCTTTCTTTCTTTCTCCCCCCCCATGAGGGCCAGGGTACCCACTTTTCCCCACGTCAGGGGTTAGGCTGCACTCTTTCTTTCTTTCTTTCTCCCCCCATCATGAGGGCCAGGGTACCCACTTTTCCCCACGTCAGGGGTTAGGCTGCACTCTTTCTTTCTTTCTTTCTCCCCCCATCAGGAGGGCCAGGGTACCCACTTTTCCCCACGTCAGGGGTTAGGCTGCACTCTTTCTTTCTTTCTTTCTCCCCCCATCATGAGGGCCAGGGTACCCACTTTTCCCCACGTCAGGGGTTAGGCTGCACTCTTTCTTTCTTTCTTTCTCCCCCCCTCATGAGGGCCAGGGTACCCACTTTTCCCCACGTCAGGGGTTAGGCTGCACTCTTTCTTTCTTTCTTTCTCCCCCCCCATGAGGGCCAGGGTACCCACTTTTCCCCACGTCAGG